>NC_060276.1:53195437-53300390 GCF_021613505.1 Equus quagga
CATAAAGTAAGAAATATTTGATTATGATTACAGAACAGAAAGTATTAAGTTTAAAATACAGATTACTAGTGAGACATTGAAAAAGTGAGGGAATAGCTGAAGGAGAATGGAAGGGCAAAAGTATCCTCACTTAAAAAGAGGGTGTATCATGATAACGTATGATGTTGATGGGAGAAGAAATAATATTTTTCAACAAATATATTAGCATCCTTTCCTTTCCCATCAGCATAATTACACCTGTTCCACCTGGCAACTTGTTTCCTATATACTCTTTTTCATTGATTCAGTGTATATTTTATGCTTATGTGTCTATAATTATGAGATGGTTCTGCAACAATATACACCAAGCTAGTACTGTGAGCCATTAGTTGGCATTGGATTACACGATCAGGAATTTCACAATCTGCTTATATACATCCATAAATATATACTAAATTTATATAACTAAGATTGTAAATTTTAACATTTAATACATGCAACAAAGATTTGACTTAAACATTTGGAAACAAAGAGTATCAAACCAAAATAACCATATGAATGATATCATGTTGAATTATTTCTGAAAAAAAATAAATACAATTAAATCCTAGTTTATAACTGCTGGAACAAGATACGGCTCTGAAGAGAGGTGAACTATGAGTTCAAGAAGGGACAAGAGACCACAGTGGAGGTTATTTATTTATTTTCAGCTCTAGTCCTGAAAAAACGTAACGTAGCCTGAAAGAGCATTTGGGAGTGTGACAATGACATCCAACTTATTTGTAACATGAGCCAAATGACTGCAAAACTGGCAGGCAAACATTGTCTAGGAGGTGGGATTGGTGAGGCAGAGGGCACTAGGGCCCTTTGAGGTCTCTATTTCATGATACTGTTTCTATTGCATCACTAACAACCACCACACAAAAGCTCTAGCTTAGAGTGATTTTTTAAAAACTTCTCTTTTTTTGTCCCTTTTAAGCAGAGATAACTCTTTGGTTTTTGCTTTCAGCACTATAGCTCTTTCTTCCATTAAGGAGTTCCGAAGTTTCTGTGCTTAATGGTCCTGGTGGGCAGAGCCTGTCTCCGCATATTTTCCTCAGCGATTACCTCAGGCAGGACTCAAATACAAGCTTCCATGAGAACTTCACACATGGATGTTTAGTCAACCCCCAACACACTTTTTATAGAAATATGAAAGACACATGTCATTTAATATAGGAAAATCATAAGCTCAAGATGCGTGTGTTTAGAGACTCATGGTAAAATTACTTTTTCCTGAGTTTTATTTCAAATCTGAAAGGTGATCCATTGTGAAATAAACCACTGTACTTTTCTTGGAAACGCTTTGAATTGAAGTTGATAGATCCACATTTTCATCTTTATCATTCCCCTATGGCTTATGCCTTTAGGCAAATTACTTAACTTGAATCTCAGTTTCCATATCAATAAAATATGTTGTTGACTCTGATTTCTAAAAAGATTCTTTCTGCTCTCTGTGGTGAAAAAAAATGGATTTCTGACAAATCCAGGTTTTAATTCTGACTCTACACCTTATTAGAAATCACCCTAGACTAATTCTTAATTTCTTTGATCCTCAGTCTCTTCTCCTCTCTAAAATAAGACTAATATTATCTAACTCTTGGAATTGTTAAGATTATATTTCATTAGGTAACATATGTAAAGTTAGTGGTATAAAGTAGTACAATATTATTTGTTTTCTTTATTTCATTATCTTTTATTATTCTAGGGTTCTTTTTTCTTGAAATGATATGATGATAACCATATAGATGTCAATTACATACTATACTTTAGATCAATAATAAAGATGGACACATCTGACAACTGAGGATATTTTTCAAGATAATACTTCCTTGGGACCTAAGTCAAAGAAGTATTTTTCATTGAGCTTATAAAAGCAAGGAATTGACTCTTGTGTACAGCTCATTGCAGCACTAATAGAAATTAATTGACTGCCAGACTTCTCTGCACACTCAAACTGGCATCATTAACATGGTGCCATTGCTTGCAATGAAAGGCACTATAGGGCATTAGTTAGTACAATCTGAGGACCATGAATATGCTTCTAGAGTATATGGTTTACTTGGAATATCTTCAAAAATGCTTTCTTTCCCCTATTTAACCTTTGGTCTCAGTTTTGAAGCACTTTATCTAGGAAGCCATTCTTGATCCAATGTATCTGGGTTAGAAGCTCCTCCTCTGTACTTCTATAGCATTCTATACTTCTCTTTCATTGCACTCTTAGCTCACTTTATTTTAAATGCCTAGACAATTCCTTATACTTCTCACTAGACTTTACATTCCATGAAGAGAAAGATCATGATGATTCATTTACTACTATATCATTAGTGCTTAAAAAAAATGTCTGCAATACAATTAAATAAATATTCAGTAAGTAAAAGTTGGATGAAGAGGATATTAGTATGACCTTAAAGTTAAAAACAACATAATGAAATATTTGGATTGCTTATTAATTTTAAGCCACAGCATAAGATAATTTTCAATTATTTTCATTTCATCTAAAAATTGTATTGGGAAAAACTCCATCACTTACTGTGAATGACTGCAGAGGAAGAGCACTGAAGTAAGGATAGAACATGGGATGAAGTTTCACCTCTTCTACTTCCTGGGGCATGCAGAGGGGATGGGTAAGACGCAAGGTTTGGCAAACTGCTTAATCTTTCTGAGCCTTCGTTTTCATATTTTTAAATGGGAGCTAAAGATGAAACATACTCTCTTTTTATTCCAAAGGGCTATTGTGAAGCTCATAATAATGATGTAAAAGTACTTCAAAAATACTCAAGGGGCTGGCCCCGTGGCCAAGTGGTTAAGTTTGGACGCTCTGCTGGGGCAGTCCAGGATTTCCTTGGTTTGAATCCTGGGCGCGGACATGGCACTGTTCATCAAGCCATGCTGAGGCGGCATCCCACATGCCACAACTAGAAGGACCCACAACTAAGAATATATAACTATGTCCCAGGGGGCTTTGGGGAGAAAAAGGAAATAAATAAAATCTTAAAAAAAAATCAAAACTAAGGCAAATACAAGCATTTGTTCACAACATAGGATTATTGAGACCATTTACTAAAAACACATTTAAATCTTATTAAAACAGAACATAGCCTGTTTGAATATTAGGAACATTAGAAAAGCACACTCATGATTCCCAGAGATTGTATAAAAAAAGTTCCTGGAAGCCAAAGAAAGGGGTATAAGAATTTTGATTGAGAAGGGACAGAAGTGGTGAGGAAACACAAGAATCTCTGCTTCTGATTATGTGGAAACTTGGGAAAGGTCACTGCAAGAAATATTTAGAAGCTACTATAGACCAAGGATTGTCAGATGCAGAGAAATTGTTAAGCAGCTCACAGTTCAGTGGAAGTGACAGATGGACAAATCAGTGATAGAAAGAGAATTCACTTGTGAACACTATTGACTCTATCATCCCTTTAAAGTTTGTCATCCTCTATCTTTTTAAATTTATTTCCATCAGCAAATATTTCCTTTCCAACTTCCCAACACTTCAATAACAGTGAGAAGGTGAATGATTATTTCTGTACTCAGTCGTAGTTATTTTACAATTAACAATATGAATGTTTTGTGCTTTATATACTTTAACCTTTAAGACAGAGAATGAACTTCAAGATAGTCAACTCTCCTTCTTAGTTTATCAGTTACTATCTCAGAAAGGAACGTAGAGTTTTCCAGAAGCTATGCACATATTTTTCTTGGTACTTAAAAATTGTTATTAATAGCATATATTCTTCTAAATAAAATATTAAACTAATGTGTTATTATGATTGTGAACTGATTTTGCCTGAAACTAGGAGATAGAACTTGAAAATTCTAGTTAACTTTATGTGACAGTAAAGTATAATTTTTTGTAAACTTTATTTTACACAACGTCATATAAAGTCAGCAAAATCATGCAAATTCTGAGATAATTAAATTCAACTTCTATTTTCTGAAAAATGAAAGGCTATAAATATATGCTACAATGATCAATATTTGTTTCCGTCCTAGAATTAACATCAATGGATGTGACACTTTCCGATAATGCAGGTATGATTATACAATTCACAATGGTTTGCAAAACCCAAAATATAATTTTCTTATGTTCCTAATTTGATTAAAATAGCTTTGTTATTGGAGCTAATTTTATATTTTAGCCCAAAATCCAGCATATATTTTCCTTTTTCCACACCCACTCACTCCAGATTGTAGACAGTTTTGTTCCAAATGCAAACTCTCCACTTTTTTTTTTTTTTTTTACTTTTTAGAAATTCTGTGGTTAGAATTGAATCTACTTGTAATTTAAAAAGTTGCTACAAAATATTCAATTAGTCTCACGGATCACAGATCATATATGAAACAGAACTCAGAAAAAGAGTTCATTCAAATAACATTTATTAAGTATTTGGTATAGGAATGTGGCAGTCAGGATCCCTGACTACGCTGAGCTTACATTGTAAAAAAATATGCCATAAAAACTTATAACAGGAAGGCTTTATCTAACCTAGGAATGGTCAGAAAAGGCTTTAGAGAGAAAGTTCTATTTTAGCTCCATTCTGAAGGATGACTATGCATTTATTAGGATAAGGGTAGAAGCATGAACATTCCATGGAGAAGAAACATACGCAAAAGTTCTGAAGAGGGATGCAGTGGACTAAGTTTGAAGATAAGAAATAACCTCCACATGAGTTTAGCTTATAGGAACAAAGATGAATGTGGTATGAGATGAAACAAGAACAGTGGGCAAGAGTTAGAACATGAAGGCTTTTTTGTGTCACATTATAAGATTCTGCCTTCCTTCTAAAAGCCATGGGAAGCCATTGAAAAGCATTATTATATTTGTATCTATTCAGAGGATCAATGACAGGAATGTCCTTCTTATCCCCTGGTTGGCCCGGTATGAGGAGAAACACACTGAGCTGACTGGATTTGCTTTAAATACACAACCACTGATGACCTCGATTGTGCTCCTACTACTGCCCAGCCATATGATTACACTTTCCAGACCGATACTCTCTCTTACTTGCTAGGGACTATTTCACAGTCTCTTCTCTCACCTCATATCTTCGACACCTGACCTTGTTCTCACTCTCAGTTAACTCTCTTGCCTCTTATTTCAATAGAAAGCAGAAGCACTAAGAAGAGAACTTTCATGGGGTGGGAGTTGGGCAAAATAAATGAAAGTGGCCAAACGGTAGAAACTTTGGGTTATAAAATAAATAAACCATGGGGATGTAATGTTCTACATGGTGACTATAGTTCATAATACTCTATTTTATATTTGAAAGTTGCTAAGAGAGTAAATGTTAAAAGTTCTAATCACAAGAAAAAAGTGGTAACTATGTGTGGTGATGGATGTTAACTTGGCTTATTGTGGTGATCACTATGCAACATATACAAATATTGAATCATTATATTGTACACTTAAACTAACATAATGTTACATGTCAATTATATCTCAAGAAAAAAAAAGAAGAAACTTTCAGTCCCTTCCATCATATCTACCAAACTGGTCTGCAACTCTTCACAGTTGTCACTTATAGGCTCAGAATTAATTCAACAATATCAAAGAGTGATGTCATCAAAATGTCAGAACAGAAGTTTTTTACCATCTTTCCCTCAAAGAATACTTATTTTCACAACCACTCATAGATGAAAAAAACAGTGTGGAATTCCAGGAGTTCAGTGGAGAAGTTCTAGCACACTGTTGGAGCAAAATTCCTGAGATTGGATCATTGAAGAGGGTAAGAGGAATAGTTTGACTTTACATGCTTCACCTCTTCCCCAAGGCAGCACAGCTCAGTGCCAAGAGAGCCTTTCTCAGCCCATGATTTCTTTTGCAGTAGAAAGTAAGAGCGTGTGAGTGCCCAGCTTCCCCAGCTGTGCAAGATGCTGTCAATGAGGCCCATTCCTTTCACACCATCCAGAGTACTGAGTTTTGAGCTTCATGATTCAGAAGCAGTGAGCTGCTGGGAGAACAGTAGCCAGGGCTCAGGATGGAACATGTCAAAGAGATGTGGATCCTATCGATTGCAACACAGGCTCCACTGAAGAGCCTAAACATGAGCTACCCGGGATATCTCACCTGCAGATCCCCCCAATTGGTCCATGCGCACCTCAGGGCTCCACAGACTTCAACCTACACACACTCTGACCATGTGAAATGTTCTGTATTTGTTCCCAACAGTGGCAAAGAGAGCTTTGGCAGATGGCTAATGAGCATGTGCATAAAGCTGGAGTGAACCTGCAGGCCTGGGAGAAACTACAAATTAGAGCATTCAGCACCACCCTAGAGAAAGCATAAGGGATACCATCAGCGCCTAGTCTTGTTTTACAGGATTAAGGGAAGGCACAAAAGCTTAAGAATTCTTCCATAAGAGAAAGTAGGAAGTATGGAGTAGGCATACCCATCATAAAGGTCTGAGATAGCATCATAATCCATAGTAGGACCGACAGAAGGTATTTCTCTCCTGAAGAGAGTCAATAAAGACTGGAAGAGGTGACTCCTAATTCAAATGTGTAGACAGCAACACAAGATTTAGAAGAACAAAAAATCAAAGAAACATGACACCATCACAATAATTTTCTAGTACCTAATACCCCAAAACTGAGATCTGTGATTTACCTGATAAAGAATTCAAAATAGCTGTTTTAAGGAAGTTCTGTGAGTTACAAGAAAACACAAAAGGACTATTTAATAAAATAAGTGAAATAATACATAAACAAAATAAGAAGTTTAAGAGAGAATTATAAATTATAAAAAATAATAAAACAAAAATTCTGGAGCTGAAGAATGCAACGAACAAAATGAAAAATGCAACAGAGAACATCAACATCAAAATAGATCACGCAGAAAAATCTGGGAAGTAGAAGACAAGACCTTTGAAATTACCCAGTCAGAGGAGAACAAAGGAAAAAGAATGAAAAAAGCCTATGTGAACTATGACTTAAGAGAAACAATCTTTGATTATTGAAGTCCCAGAAGGAGAAGAGAGGGAGAAGGGAGTAAAAATTTTATTTAAAGAAATAATGGCCGAGAACTTCCCAAACCTTGGAAGACATTTAGGTATCCAAGTTCATTTAGGTAGTAGGTTGCCCGAAAATTTCAATCCAAAATGATCTTCTCCAAGAAACATTTTAATAAAAGTGTCTAGAATCAAAGAAAAAGAGAGAATTTTAAAAGAAGCAAGAGAAAAAAATTCTCTCATACATGGGTACCCCCTTAAGGCTATCAGTGGATTTTTCAGCAGACACCTTGAAGACTGGTAGAGAGTGGAATAATATATTTAGAGTATTGAAAGAGAAAAACCTGCCAACCAACAATACTTTACCCAGTAAAATTATCCTTCAAAAATGAAGCAGAGATAAAGACTTTACATGAGAAACAAAAGCTTTGGGAGTTCATCAAAACTAGACCTGCCTTAAAAGAAATGCTAAAAGGAGATCTTCACACTAAAATGAAAGGATGCTAATAAGCAACATTAGCAGGAAGAAAGTGGGAAGTATGGAGTAGGCATACCATCGAAATACATTGGAAAAAGTATACAGTCAAATGTAGACTACAATAATACTGTAATATGATGCTGTGTTAACCTTTTAATATGTATGTTAACAAACTTAGTATTATAAATAACTATAGCTACAATAATTTGTTACTGGACACACAATATAAAAAGAGGTAAATTGTAACATTAAAAAACATAAAAGGTTGGAGGGAGAGTAAAAAAGTAGAGTTTTTGTATGACAAATTGTTATAAGCATAAAACAGACTGTTATATCTATAAGATGTTTTATGTAAGCCTCAGGGTATCCACAAAACAAGAACCTACAGTAGATACATACAGGATAAGGAGTGGGAATCAAGCATACAACTACAGGAAATCATCAATTCACAAAGGAAGATAACAAGAGAGGAAGAAAGGAATAAGAGAACTACAAAGATCTGGAAAAAAGATGACGTTAGTAAGTCCTTACCTATCAATGATTACTTTAAATATTACTTAATTAAATTATCAAAACAAAAGATATAGATTAGCTGAATGGATAACAAAAATAAGTCTCAACTATATGCTGTCTACAAGAGACTCAATTCATATTTATGGACACACAGTTCAAAGTGAAGGGATAGAAAAAATTATGCCATGCAAATGAAAACCAAAAGAGAGCGGGGATAGTCATACTTATATCAGACAAAATAGATTTGAAGTCAAAAAGCTGTAGTAAGGGAAAAGAAGGCTATTATATAATGATAAAGTCATCAATTCATCAAAAAGGTATAACTATCATAAATATATATGCACCCAACATTGGAGTACCTAAATATATTAAGCAAATATTAACAGATCTAAAGTGATAAATACATAATACGATGATAGTAGGGGACTCCAATACCCAACTTTCAGCAATGGATAAATCACCCAGACATAAAATCAATAAGGAAATATTGCATTTCGACTATACTTTAGACCATATAGACCTAACAGACATATAAGAACATTCCATCCAACAGAAGCAGAATATATATTCTTCTCAAGTGCACACAGAATATTCTCCAGGATAGATAATATGTTAGCTCACACAAAACAAAGCTTAGCAAATTTAAGAAATTGAAATTATATCAAGTATTTTTTGCAACCACAATGGTATGAACCAATAAATAAATAACAGGGTAAAAATTGAAAAATTCACAAATATGTGGAAATTAAACAATAAACATTTGAACAACCAATGAGTAAAGGAAGAAATCAAAAGAGAAATCAAAAAAATATGCTGAAACAAATGAAAATGGAAATAAAATATAACAAAACTAATGGGAAGCAGCAAAAGCAGTTCTGAGGGAAGTTTGCAGATAGAGATAAAGGACCTACACTAAGAAAAAAATCTCAAATCAACACCCTAACTTTACACTACAGGAAATACAAAAAGAAGAACAAACTAAGCCCAAAGTTAGCAGAAGAGAGGAAATAGAGATCAGAGCAGAAATAAATGAAATTGAGACCAGAAAAACAATAGAAAACTCAATGAAACTAAGAGCTCATCTTTTTGAAAAGAAACAAAATTGAAAAGCTTTATTTAGGCTAAGAAAAAAGTAGAGAAGACAAATAAATACAATCAGAATGAAAGTAAACATTAGAACTGATACCACAGAAATACAAAGAATCATAAGAGAATACTACGAACATGTATATATCAACAAATTTGACATCCTAGAAAAAAATAATTTTTAGAAACATGCAACCTATCAAGACTGAATCATAAGTAAATAGAAAATCTGAGCAAACTAATTATTAGTAGGGAGATTAAATCAGTGACAAAAAAAAAAAACTCCCAACAAAGAAAAGCCCAGAATCAGATGGTTTCACTGGTGAATTTTACCAAACATTTAAAGAATTACTACCAATGCTTCTCAAACTCTTTCACAATTTGAAAAGGTGGGAAAACTTCCAAACTAATTTTATGAAGCCGGAATTACCCTGATACCAAGGCCAGATAAGTATACTACAAGAAAAAAAATACAGGCCAATATCAGTGTTGAATATTAAAGCAAAACTTCTCAGCAAAATACCCGCAAACCAAGTTCAACAGTACAGTAAAATGATCATAGACCATGATCAAATGATATTTTTGCTTGTACTGCAAGGACGGTTCAACATATGAAAATCGATAAATGTAATATACTATATTAATAGAATGAAAGATAAAAATATGATCATCTCAATAGATGCAGAAAAAACATTTGACAAAATTCAACATTCTTTCATAATAAAAACCCTAAACAAATTGAGTATAGAAGGAACTTACTTTAACATAATAAATGGTATATATGACAAGCCCAGGGCTAACATACCCTACTGTGAAAAGTGGACAGCTTTTCCTCTAAGGTCAGGAGCAAAACAAAGGTGCCCACTTTCACCACTCCTATTCAACATAGTATGGTAAACCCTAGCTAGAGCAATTAAGCAAGACAAATCAATAAAAGACATCCAAATTGGAAAGGAGGAAGTAAAATTATCTTTTTGCAGATGATATGATCTTATATGTAGAAAATCCTAAAGATGCCACGAATAAAGTTTTAGAGCTAATCAACAATTTCAGTAAAGTGGCAGGATACAAAATCAGTGTACAGAAATCAGTTGTGTTTCTATACACTGACAACAAAATATATGAAAAAGAAATAAAGAAAAATCTCATTCACAATAGCATCAAAAACAATAAAATAGGCATAAATTTAACCAAGCAAATGACATCTTTGTTCATTGATAACTATAAGACTTTGGTGAAAGGAATTAAAAGAGACATAAGTTAATGGAAAGATACCTCATATTTATGGATTAGAAGAATTAATATCGTTAAAACGTCCATACTACTCTAAGCCATGTAGAGATTCAATGCAATCCCTATCTAAATTCCAATGGCATTTCTTACTAAAATAGAAAAAAACAATTTAAAATTCATATGGAACCTCAAAACACCCCAAATAGCCAAAGCAAGCCTGACAAAGAAAAATAAAGCAGGAGGCATCACACTTACTGATTTCAACTATGTTACAAAGCTGTAGTAATCAAAACAGTATGGTACTGGCACAAAAATAGACACATACACCACTGAAACAGAACTGAGAGCCCAGAAAAGATCCATGCACATAGGGTCAACTACTAATTGACAATGCAGCCAGGAATACTCAGTGAGAAAAAGATAGTCTCTTCAAAAAATGGTGTTGGAAGAAATGGATAATCACATGAAAAAGAATGAAATTGGATTTTTATCTTACACCACTCACAAAAGTTAACCTAAAATGGATTAAAGGCAATGTAAAACCTGAAACCATGATACTTCTAGAAGAAAACATAGAGAAAAAGCTCCTTGACATTGCTCTTGACAACGATTTTTTGGATATGGCACAAAAAGCACAATCACAAACAAAAGCAAAAATAAACAAGTGGGACAACATCAAACTAAAAATCTTCTGCACAACAAAAGAACAACCAACAAAATGTAGAAGTAACCTATGGAATGGAAGAAAATATTTGGAAACCATCTATCTGATAAGAGATTAATATTCACAATATATAAGGAACTCATACAGCTCAATAGCAAAAAAATCAAACAATGTGATTGAAAAACAAGCCAAGGAAGTAAATAGACATTTTTCTAAAGACATACAAATGCCTAATAGGTCGTAAAAAGATGCTCAATATCACCAGCCATCATGGAAATTCAAATCAAAACTACAATAAGATATCACCTCACACCTAAGATACCTATTATCAAAAAGACAAGAGATAAATGCTGGTGAGAATGTGGAGAAATGGGAACCCTTGTGTACTGTTGGTGGGAATGTAAATCAGTATAGACACTAAGGAAAATAATATGGAGGTTTCTTAAAAAATTAAAAATAGAGCTATCATATGATCCAATAATCCCACTTCTGGATATATCCAAAGAAAATGAAATCACTATCTCAAAGAGAAATTTGCAACCTCATGCTCATTGTAGCATTATTTACAATAGACAATACTTGAAAACAACCTAAATGTCCATTAACAGATGAATGGACAAAGAAGATGTAGTATACATACACGATGGAATATTATTCTGCCATAAAAAAGAAGGAAATCCTATCATGTGGGACAACATGGATGGACCCTGAAGGCATTTTGCTAAGTGAAACAAGTCAGGCAGAGAAAGACAAATACTTTATGATCTTACTTAAATGTAGAATCTTAAAAAAGCCAAACTCATGGAAACAGATAGTAGAGAGGTGGTTGTCAAGAGTGGTGGTGGTTGGGAGAAATGGGGAGATATTGGTCAAATGTTACAAACTTCCAGTTACAAGATGAATAAGTTCTGGGGATCTGATGGACAGCCTGTTGATTACAATTAACAATATTGTATTATGTACTGGAAAGTTGCTAAGAGAGTAAATCTTAACTGTTCCCACCACACACACACACACAAAAATGTGGTACTTATGTAAGGTAATGGAGATATTAACTAACCCTATTGTGGTTATCATCTCACAATATATGTTTATCAAATCATGACATTGTACATCTTCAACTTACACAATATTATATGTCAATTATATCTCCAGCAAGCATGAAAAATTACTTTTTTAAAAATGTGGTTATTTCAAATTGAGATCTTCAATAGGTGCACAATACACACTAAATATACACTGAGTAAGAAGAACAGAACATAAAATATCTCATTAATAATTATTTCCATTGATTGCCTGTTGAAATGACAATATTATGGATATATCATGCTAAATAAAATATTATTAAATTTCTTTTGAATCCAACAATATCACACAAAACAAGTTAAGAAATAAGCTTTCTTGATGAAATTTAAAAATGATGTTCAGCAAAAAGAATATTAGAAGAAATATACGACCTACCCAGTCCTTTCATCACCTCCTGGAGAGGCAAGCTGAGGCCCAACTAATCTATTAGACACACAGTGGATTTATATTCCAGTGTAGTTACCCTGCCTCACGGTTGCTCTCCAGTTTTATAGGGTGTGGTAGGCAGAATTCTAAAACGTCCCCTCGTAATCATTACCCTTATGTAAGCCCCTCCTCTTCCAGTATGAATGAAATCTGTAAATATGACGAGACATATGTCTTGTAATTATGTTAAGTTATATGTTGAGATTATCCTATGTACGCCTAACCTAAGCAAGTGAGCCCTTTAAAAGTAGAGTTTTCTCTGGCTGTTCACAGAAAAGAAACTCAAAGAAACATTCTTCAACTGGCCTGAAAAAAAGTAAGTATTCATATTGTGAACTGCCTATGGGTTTCACCTGACAAGGAACTGGCAAAAGCCTCTAGGAGGAGAGAATGGGCCCTGAACAACAGACAGCAAGAAAATGGGGTCTACGGTTCTACAACCACAAGAGAATGAATTCTAGCAACAAACAGGGAGATTAGAAGAAAGCACCAAGTCCCAGATGAGAACCACATCCTAGCAAACAGCTTGATTTCAGCCTGGGGACGCCCTGATCAGAAAATCCAGCGATGTAAATGCTCTTATTTCTGACTTACAGAAATTCCAGGATAATAGATTGTTATTGCTTTAAACCACGAATTTTGTAGCCATTCATTAATGCAGCAATAAAAAACTAATACAGATTTTGGCATTTGGAAGTGGGCTGCTGTCATAAAAAAACAGTTAAAAATGTGAGAGTTGTTTTGGAATTGGGACATGGAGAAAGGTTAGAAAAATTTTCATGGGCATAAGAGAGAATGTTTATATTGTCCTAAAATGTTAATACAAATATGACATTAAAGACTGCTGGTGAAGGTTCAGAAAGAAATGAGGAACCAATTGGAAACTGGAGGAAGGAAGACGATCGTTGTATTGTGGCAGAATGTTTAACAAAATGGTTTCCTGTAGTTATGTGGAAAGCAGAACTTGTGAGTGATGAACCTGGATAAATAGCTAAAGAGATTTCTGAGCAAAGTGTTGAAGGCTCTGCCTGGTTTCTCCTGGCTGCTTACAATAACATGAGAAAGGAGAGAGATAAATTGATAGAAGAACTGTTAAACAAAACTGAATCAGCATCTGATGATTTTGAAAATTATCAGCCTCTCAAGATGACGTAAGATGCTAAAAGGAAGAAATGGTTGCCGAGAACATTGCGTAAAGGAAAAGCTCTGTCTCCTTTTACTAAAACATTAGAAAGAGTAAAAGATCAAAATATTCAGTCATCACACAAAGGTTCTTGGAATAGATTAAGGGTGTGACTCATACGTTCTCTCAATCAAACCAGAGGGCCTCTAGGAAGTTTAAGAGCATTGTCCCTCAGGCATTTTAGCAAAAGCTAAAAATAGAGAAAGAATTATCTCAGAAAGATATAGGACCAACCTTTTGTCTAATGGAGTGAAAGCTAGTGCAATTCATGCAAAGCCCACAAGGTTTCTGATACTTGGGTCACCATGGTAACAGATGCTTGAGTTGTTTCTCAGGAACTAAGAGTTGACCCCTGGTTCAAACTGGTTGTGATCATCAACCCAACAACTGGGCCTGCATGGGTGTGGGAAAGGTGACCTCCTGATGTCAGGGAGCCAAAATCTCCATCCTCAGATCATGCTAATGAAACCATTTTGTGAACATGTGTCCTATGAAGAGCCATGAAGCTTGACTACACTTACACAGATGATCAACTACCTCACTTTTCCTTACCTCCAATCGTCTACCCCCCAATTCAGACCACCCTGCCCCCTTTATTCCATAAGTATCCCTAATCCTCATTTTTGGGGAGGTGTATTTGAGATTTGTCCTGTCTCCTTGCTTGGCTGCCTTGTGAATAAACCCTTTCTCTGCTTCAAACTTGTTGTCTCAGTGGTTGATGTTTCATGCGGTGGGCAAAATGAACCTGGCTCAGTAACATGGGGAGGCCAGTTATGGGGAAGTAACCAGAAAAAGCCATGCAAGTAAAAGTAAAGTTTGTTAGGCAGATATAAGTCTGTATCTTCTCCATTAATGAGTCTAAAATTATATTGGGGGTTAACCTTTGTCCTTCCCGGTAGAGAGGGGAGGAGGGATACATTTTTTAATTTATGTCCTGCTTTAGGAGGAGAGGGTAAGTGCTTTTGTAGCTCCTTCTTCTCAATTGCCTTCAGGTCAAAATAATCCTTATGCCAAAGTGAGATATTTTGGGGTAGTGTATTCTGCTTCTCTTTATAGCTAAGAGAAGCTATACGAGATTTTCAACTTCAGTTGATGAGACAGTAAGACTTAGATGTAAATGATGAAATTTTGGACTTGAGTTGATACTATAATGAAATGAAAATTTGGGGAATTTTGGATGGATCAGATATATTTTTCACATAAAAGTGACATAAAGCATAGGAAGCAGAAGATGGACTGTGATAGGTAGAATGACATTTGTTCCCTGATATCAGTCCCGTGATTATGTTATGTTACATGGCAAAAAGATTTTGCAGATGTAATTAAGTTCACTAATCATTTGACTTTAAGAAAGAGTATCTAGGTGGGCCTAACATAATCACGTGAGCTCTTTAAAAGCCAAGAGCTTTCTGGCCATTTTCAAAAGCGAGGAGAAGATGCAGAGAGATTGGAAGCAGCCTGAGAAAGACTTAACTCAAGAGAGATATTCTATTGCTAGTACTGATGATGGAGAGCATCACACAGAACATACCTGAGAACAACCTCTAAGAGCCACGTCTAGCCCCCAGCAAGCAAACAAGGATCTCAGTCTTACAGCTAAAACTAACTGAATTCTTCCAACAACCTGAATGAGCGTGGAAGGGAATTCTTCCCCAGCGCCTTCAGATAAACTGACACCTTGCTTTTGGCCTTGTAAGACCCTAAGCAGAAAACCCATCAACCCATCTGCTCCCACACAGACTTTCAACCTAAAGGACTGTGAGATAATAAATAGCGTTCTTTTAAGCTGCTCAGTTAGTGGTAATATGTTATACAGCAGCACGCATGAGAGCAATTTTATTTTGGGGAGGATAATCAGACTATTTGAGTGTCAGGATGTCTGAGCTTAGGTGAAAGCTGTTTGGAAGAGCTATCTTGGAAAGTGAATTGCCTGGTATCTTGAGGACCAGAGAAAAGGTGCAGCCTTTCCTACTTGATTGGAAAATGGGAAAGAAAGCCACACTCACTTATGAAGCTGAGTTCAGATGCAGCCCAACCTCCTGGGAGATGGAATTGATCACTAGAGCCAACTGTATCATTTTCCAGGCAAACCATCTTGCACTCTGAAGATAATTTTCAGACCTTTATGCTTGTGTCACCACACAACTTACCTGCATCTATTCCAATATACTCTGCTTTCTCTTGCATTACTGTGAGTAACTTTTCTGTGCTCCTTTCTAAGGCCAACTACTCTGTGCCCTCTGGCTCATCTAGACTAAACTACCTGAGAATATCACTCTAACAATTTTTCCACTTTCTTTAGTCATCAAAACTTCCCTCTCTACTGGATCATTCTTGTTAGTATGAAAACATTTTAATTCTGTGATCTAAAAATACTACAAGGCTATAGTAATCAAAACAGCATGTTTCTTGCAGAAAAATAGACACACATGACAATGGAACAGAATTGAGAGCCCAGAAATAAAACCACACATTTATGGGCGCCTAATCTTTGACAAAAGAGCCAAGAACATACAATGGAGAAAGGAAAGTCTCTTCAATAAATAGCATTGGGAAAACTGGACAGCCACATGAAAAAGAATGAAAGCAGACCGTCATCTTGCACCATACACAAAAATTAGCTCAAATTGGATTAAAGACTTGAATGTAAGACCTGAAACCATAAAACTCTTAGAAGAAAATATAGGCAGTACATTCTTTGAGATCAGTCTTAGCAGTATCTTTTTAAACACCATGTCTTTTCAGGCAAAGGAAACAAAAGAAAAAACAAGCAAATGGGACTACATCAGATTAAAAAGCTTCTGCACAGCCAAAGGAAAAAAAAAAAGAAAAGACAGTTCACCAACTGGGAGAAAATATTTGAAAATCATTCATCCAACAAGGGGTTAATTTCCAAACTATATAAAGAACTCAACAACAACAAAAAATGAAAAACCTGATCAAAAAACAGGCAGAAGATGTGAACAGACATTTTTTCAAAGAAGATATGCAGATGGCCATCAGGAACATGAAAAGATGTTTGACATCATTAATTATCAGATAAATGCAAATCAAAACTACAATGAGATATCACCTCACATCCATCAGAATGGTTATAATTAATAAGATAAGCAATAACAAGTGTTGGAGAGGATGTGGAGAAAAGGGAACACTTGTACATTGCTGGTAGGAATGCAAACTGGTGCATTTTGTATTAAAAACAGTATGGAGATTTCTCAAAAAATTAAAAATTGAAATACCATATGATCCAACTATCCCAGCACTGGACATTCATCCAAAGAACATGAAATCAACAATTCAAAGAAATTTATGCATCCCTATGTTCATTGCAGCATTATTCACAATAGCCAAGTTGTGGAAGCAACCCAAGTGTCCATCAACAGATGAATGGATAAAGAAGAAATGGTATATATACAACTGAATACTACTCAGCCATAAAAAAGACAGAATTGCACCATTTGCAACAACATTAATGGACCTTGGGTCCATCAAAATACCTGAGGATATTATGCTAAGCAAAATAAGTCATACAAAGAAAGACAAGAAATCATGAGTATGATTTCACTCATGTGTGGAAGATAAACAAACACACAGATAAGGAGAACTGATTAGTGGTTACCGAGGAGAAAGAGGTGGGGGGGCTGAAAAGGATAGAGAGACACCTACATATGGTGACAGATTAAAGTTAGACTATTGGTGGTGAACACGATGCAGTCTATACAGAAAATGAGATATAATAATGTACACCTGAAATTTACACAATGCTATAAGCCAATATGACCTCAATAAAGTAAAAGTAAAACAAATATTTTTGATTCCACATCTTTCTGTAGCTACTACCCATTTCTCTACCCATCCTCCTTACAGCAAAACTACTTGAACAAGTGGTTGGTGACTTGCTTTCTTCAAATTTCCTTCTTTCATTCTCTTGAACACATTTCAATCAAAATTTTGCCCCACCATTTTTTCCAAGTTCATCAATGGCTTATATAATGATAAATCTAACAGCCACTCTCAGTCCTCATCTTACATGACCTATCAGTATCATCTAACACAGGTGATAAAGTGTTCTTCTATCTCACTAACCACTTCTTTTCAGCCATCTTGATGGTTACTCCTCATTTGTTCCTCATCCAAATATTGCAGTATTTCAGTGTCATCGTTTTTTCCCCTGGAGCAGATCCTGAATAAATATCAGTAAATAAATAAAACAAGGAAAGAAGAAAAATGTAGGGTGATTTATCAAGCAAGTTTCCATTGTGTGCTAGAGGAGCTTAATTCCACTGGGGATCTATGAGAGGCAGTGTAGAACGCATGCCTTGTAGTTATCTCACATAAGGGGTGAAGGAAATGAACATATTTCTCTATCAGCTCTTACAGGTTATCAGCTACTCCTGGGTAAGTGGCATTAAAAATTCACAACTATCACATTTCTATGTGTAAGGACAGAGTGCCCTTTAGTGTCCAGAGATAATCCTAAAAAAAGGTACATAGGTGCTGACCCTTGGAAGTTGAGCTATTTTGCCCAAAATGATAAGTGCCAAGGAGATATGTGCAGAACATCAAAAACATCAACCATTCTTGGGATGACCTTTTCCATTATCTGTCTTTACCTAGTCCCTTTGTGATCTTGACGAGTCCCATGGGTGACTCCCAAATCTACATCTCTAACCTGGAATTCGCTCCTTACATCTAGACTCATATATCTAATTGCCTACTTTCATGCTTGTTTGAATGTCTAACATATATATCAAATTAAAATATGTGAAACAACTCTATGCAGCTTCTCTCCAAAGTTATTCCATCCACATCACCCTCTGTATCATTAATACTATAGCGCCAACCACTCAGTTGCTCAAGCTAAAACTCTGGCATCATTTTTGATTCTTCTCATTCACACTGCATATCCAGTTCGTCATAAAATTTGGTAATCTCTCAAAATGAATAGAGCCTCCAAAATTGTCTATCTATTTCTGCTTGCTCCCTCTGCCCCAAGTCTATTCTAGACACTGCAGCAAGAATGGTCTTTAAAAATTATTGGTCAAATCATGTCATTACTATGCTCAAAATCCTTCAGTGGTTTCCCATCTTACTCACAGGAAAAGTCAAAATCTTTACATTAATTACAGTATCTTACATGATTTGTATTCCGCTGCTCCCACTACCATTTACCGATAAAAATTCAGTTGAGTTTGAGACCAAAGCTTACGTTTCTAACCCTTATGTAATCCTGCTTCCAAAAGCTATGCTTCCTTTTTCCACCTCGCTCATAGATGTTGCTATTTTCTATATATTTTAATACTAATTGTCATTTATCCTTGTATATATTTATTTCAATATAAACTATTTCTACTTTACATCAGTTAATGATAATTGTGGATATTCAGAAATTCTTAGAGAGCTAGCAGTTCAAAATCTACAGTATTCAATTGAAGGCATTGAAACTCAGAAAAACCAAGTTACTTCCTTTCATTGGTGGCAGAGCTGCACTTAGAAATCTGGTTCTTCATATCTTCTCTGCTCTCCTTTCACTTTTACACACCAAGTCAATGATGCTACATCTTCAACAGAAAAGAAAACAAAGCTAAAAACAGGTCTCTAAAAACAGGTTAGCTCTGTGATCAGGACTTTATCGAGAGTATAGCTAAAACAACTAACAAATCAGTTTGAAGAAAAGAAATAGATTATATAGGGACAGAGTCTGACCATGAATGAGAAGTTAATGTTGTATTTAAATCTGTAAATGCCTCATGCCATACAGGATTAAAGGTGTAACATAGAATTATTTCTAATGTTGATGTTGAACAAAGAAACTAGCTGTATTCTGTCATATTTGACTATGTCTAGTAAATTGTTAGGGGTCATAATACGACCCACAGTATACTTGGATGTCTCACAGCAAATCATTTTGAACAGGATTCTTAAGACACTATATATTTTTTCTACAAAAGGTAATTTACACAAAATCATTCTCATAATACATCTCTGACCAGTGATCATTTGAGCTCTAAAGAGTAATCACACTTTATTGCTGAGGCCTTCATTTATATCAGAAGATTTTATACAGAAACCAAAGTGGTAAATAATTTAGCAGTTGGATAAACTAAAGAGGATTTTCAGCAAGAGCACTCCTTTGCCTCATCCTTTGATGTGGAGGAGAACAGGGATAAGATGAGAATTTAGTGAGTGTAACTTCCACAATAAATCTATCTATAGTCAGCAGCATAAAATATTTTTTGAAATCCTTTAAACTTTGCAGTCAGAGGAAAAAAATGAAAGGAGAAAAGTATAGAGCAGCAAGAAATTACATTAACTGTCCCAATGAAAGTACCCTGGAGGGAAAAGAATTTGATTTTTCAAAAACCTACCCAGCACAGAAGATGAAAAAAAGCTACCTGCTTTTATAGTATTCCTGCCTGCTAGGATGGTTTAATGCTCTGCATACTTCATAACTATTGGTATTAAGAAAGAAACATGTTTGAAATATTTAGTTCATTTTGGAGTTAATATCCAGTGATATTCTGAGTCTATCAGGGGGTAGGGACAGGGAAGTAATGAAGGAAATTTAAAGAGCAGCGGGTGCTTGATGGTCTCAGGTAGTTAGCAGCCTAATTTAGAAATTAACTGGAAGATTAAGCGGGAAATGTTCGTTGCTAGTTTTGTAATTTATTTGTTTGCATTTTTCCTCAGCCAGAGTACCTAGTAAAGATGAATAACTCTTAAATATAAAAATGATGGGATGTTGAGAGTTTAGCTAAACTGCTCCATCTTATTGCTGCCTTGGCATCCATTTTGTTTGGCCAAGCAGCCTGCAGGGACCTTAAACTGACACTAGCTCCCTTAGGCAAGCACATCCCCTAGATAACAGACTTCAGAGTGACAAGCAAATGCAAAAATATGACTCATATGACTTCCCCAACAGCCCTTGTGATCAACAGTCTCCTTTGCCTCCCAGGGCCTTTCTCATGTGTGCCCCTTAGATAAGACCCCTGTGGAACTTACCAGAATGGCACTCTTTTGGGTGGAATTAAGTAACGGAGCCTTAGCCTGGGAACTCCAAAGGACTCCACCCACAGATCCTAATAAAGGCATGTACTTCACATCCTATGGCTCTTGTGCCTTGACATCTCCATGTGGCCCCTCAAGGCAAGCCATGTACTTCCTCCAGGACCTGTGAGTAATAAAGTTCTCTATTTCAATTTCTCCTGTGATTGGTTACAAAATGTTATTATTATTTTTTCAACTATTTTAAAAAGTAAAAATTATCCTTAGATCACAGGCCATAGAAAAACAAGTGGGGGACTATATTTGGCCCCAGGGCTGTACTTGCTGACCCCTGTAATAGAAGAAGGAAGACTAAAAAGTAATGGGCTAAACATTTAGAAAGAGAAATAGTCTCAGCTAATATAACTTTAATTTGTATTTTTCAACTAGTCAAAGTATAGTTACTTTGCTCTATTTCTTTAAATTCTAATCAAAATATAGTTGAAGCCTCTTAATCTATTCTCCAAGTCTGTTAACCTCTCTTTCATATTTTAAATCTCTTTTGTTCTCTACTGTATCCAGGGTAAATTTCTCAGTACACTATTATACCTCCGTTTGTTAATTCTCTTACTCTCTTTGGTAGAGAAAATAATCTATTGAGTATTTTATTTCAAACACTATATTTTAATTGTAGTCACTCCATGTATCTCTTCCATTTCTGGACCAACGTCATGCTTATTTTGTTTTAAACATGACTGTCATTGTGGTTGCTGGCTTTTGTTTTGTTTTTTTAATAATTTGCTTGGGCTAGGATTGGGATTAGAGACAAGAAAAAGATGCCATCTGGAGTAAAATTATACATGCTTTTGGTAATCATCTAAATTCAGACTAAAACTTAGCTTAGCTAGCAATCTCCTCAGAGATCAAGCACCTGACATAGAATTACTCTGCATGAAACTAATCTGCAGCTAACCAACAGAGAGAAATTCCCAGTTCTTATAGTTTGCTACTGGACTGAGAGTCCCTTAAAGACAGTGACTCTGGCCTATTCATATCTTTCTCTCTATCAGTTAGCACAGATTCTAACAATAAGTCATGAAAAATAAATGCATGACGAAAAATAAAAGAATTCCTTCTCTGATTGCACCTATCATTAATAGCTTATTTAAGCTCAATGCTGGGGATCTGATTTCAACTGGAAATAAAATATAAGGCTCCTCTTTTCATAAGTATATTAATATGTGCTACATGGAAAAGTGTTTCATGGTCAAACATGTCTAAGTAATGCCACCTTTAAAAATATTAAATATGACATTTGACTACAGGAATTCACTGAACCTTTAATATATGACTATTTTATAAATCTTCAAAAGGGCGGAATAAATCTTCACCGTATGTAGAATCGTTTATTTAAAGGAATACCTGATAGTACTAATATTTTAAAAAGAAACTTTGGGAAATGGTGATGTAATAGATCCCTCAAACTTGGATTGCATAGTGGACAGGCTATGTATTTTAGAATCACCAAGACCTAATTATTAACTGTGCAACTTTGAGCAAGTCATTTAAACTATCTATGTCTCAGTTTCCTCATCTATTCTAGGGGATAATAATAACTACCTACTAAAACTTCTGGCAGTAATAAAATGACATTCTACATAAGCACTTAGCAATGAACCATGAGTAAGCTTTACCCATGCATGGCTTCATAGAAAAAGGATGTTTCTACTCCCTCATCTGACTCTAATCCTCTTTGCACACTCCCTCTCCAATTACGTGTTCTTCCATACCTGTAACTTTTTCTCTTTCTGGATATAGGACTAGGTTAATTTTTAGATATATCAGATCACCCGAAGGTGATAGTATTCCAAGATTTGGCTTAAAGGGAAATCATTGTCCCATTCAGTTATCAAGATTAAATAGAATGCCCCAAACAAGCTTTGCCTTTTCTATTTATTGAAAATATTGGGCACAGCACCAACTAATAATAAAGCTGTACTTTGATTGTAATTTTGCTATTTTTCTCTTGGTTTTAGAGCTTTAGTTGGAGCTTCATGGTAAGGAAGGATGATTGCTAGGGCAAGATGTGGGCTATTCTTATTCTAGCCAAAATAATAAAATATTTTCAAAACCTCACTTTGAGTTCTAACACGTGACATTTAATCCCACAATAAATGGTAGTTATTATTGGGAAAGTTTTTGATTAGGCATATTTGTATTTCTAAAAATAATTTCACTCTTTCCTTTTACATCATGGCTACAGTACCACATATAATTAATTTTCTGAGTTGAGAATTTTCTAAAAACCTTTCACTGTATATATACAAGAAGGCCAGAAGTACAAGGCTCTCACGGGGTATCATCTTTCAAATTTTTGAAAGCTATGGGCAATTTTTTTACATATTTATTCCAGATACTTTAAATGAATAATAAATAACTTCTTGAAACATATTTCAAAGATATAAGATGTTTGTATACTATTGTACACTGAGTTAAGATAATATGGCCATGTACAATTATTAGATTATTTTGCATATATAGCAATAGCTTCCAAGAATTAGAAGTTGGTAAGAGCAAAAGGTTGCTTCCCCACAATCTTGTCACCTGAATGTTATAAAATGAAAGCAAGTATCAGGCTAAATTCTGCCACGTGGACAGACATTTGTTAGCAAGCAGACCCAAAATGTAAGATAAGTTAATCTCAGATGATTTTCCTTTTAGGTGCTCTAATGTCATCTTGCATAAAGCAATTCACTTATATCTGTTCAAAGCCTGGAAACCAAGACTCCTCAAAAGTCATTATCTAGACACAGAACCGTTTACAAATCAAACCTAAGAGGCCATCCTTAATGGTCCAGGCCCTTGAGGTCACTATATTTTTATACCCTGTGTGTGGAAGTATGATAATGATCTTAAAATACTTCTACACAATGCACATATTTTAAGCTCTAGAAGTTTCACCAATGAAAATCCATTTGTAACAACCACTATGCCATTTAACAAAGTCACTACGTGGTCCATGCGTGGATGGGCATATCAGATACCGCTTATTCCTCAGCTCATATCTTCTCAGCTCAACTTTTACTCCACCGGTTACTTAGGCAACCAGCTTCACGAGGGTGTAAACTGACAGGTCCCTTTTGGCTGAACCATGTCTCTTTCATCTTCTGCTCCAGGGCTTCACTAAACCTATGGTTGCAGAAGTCTGTTCAGCACTTTCACATGATCAAACCTGGAAGAGGGTAGCAGCACCCTACAGAGGATGCGAGCTGGAAGATAAATACTCCTCTCTTCCATCCCTCAGGGGGGCGATTCTCAGGCACAATCTGCCCAGCTCCTCAAAGGGCCCCGGCCTGGTTGGTTCCTGGTTGCCCACAGCAGTCATAAACTCATTGACTCAACCCCGCCATTGGCCATCTCTCCTTCCCTAGTTCACTCTTCCTTATCTTCTGCTCCAATTCCCTCGGATCATTTACAAGAATAATCAACCTGGACACAAATTGTTAGTCACTGCTTTTTGTGGGAACTCAAGATAAAACAGTGATACTGACTCTAAAATCTATCTAGCCAATCCAGATAGCTGGAACACTCAAAATTTCACCAATTAAAAATTATTTACAACACCCAATATGCTAATTAACAAAACTTCCTGTGTTGATCAGAGATAATGATAACGGAATGACTTACGGTAGCTACCCCTATAGTGTGGGCTTTTATGAAAAAGCTAGCTAACCACTCCTGGAGTATGCATTCTTGAATAGGGCAATTGGATCACCTAAGGGTATTGTTTGAAATTAATGCCCAGAAGTATACCACATTAAGAGTGCTGAAGTAAATGAAAGTAAATTACATATCATAAAGTATATATTTGATTTGCTTTCATTCCCATAGTCTTCCTTCATATTATTTGGAGGAATAATTCACAAACATATTTAATTTTCTTTTCCAAAAGGAGTCGAGGTTCTGGGATTCTATATTGTCATTATATCGGTGTGTGTATATATATATGTATATATATAAAATATATATAAAAATATATATAAAATATAAAAAGATACATATAATTTATATATAGAAATATATATATAAAACTTGGTCAAAAATGATTAATCAAACTTTTTGAGGACATTCCTTAAGACTAAATTGGATCAAAAGGTAAGATAATTGTGAGAGGAGGTTACATTTGACAAGGAAATGACAGAAAACATACTAAGACGGATCCATATACAGTTACAATTTTACTGAAGCGGTTGTATGAGTACATTCCTCAGAGGACCTATATTAGAATCATCTGGGGCATCATTAAAAATATACAGATTCTTGGTCTATACACCAGACACACTGAATTAAACTCTCCGAGGGTAGAGGCCAGAAATGGTGATGTTTAACAAGCTGCCCAAGTGATGAATGTACATCTAAGTTTAAGAACCGTAATTATAGAGAGTAGTCAAGTGTTGAAAATTAGCCCTTGATTTTGAAAGTTCTCCTTTTCTTCTTTTTGCTATGATTTACTTTGTGTCTTATCTTTAATGGGTCCTTAACTTAGGAGGGTTCTCACTCTGGCTCGTTATAACTATAGTTATCAAAGGAAGCTTTAGTGACAGCCTTTCATCTATATTAGCCCAAAGTTTAGGAAATGCCACATATCTCTTCTACAGAAAAACACACGGCTCTCCCACCAACTGAAGCCTCTGCTGGGGACTACAAATATATCTATTAGATTAATTCCTTAAGGATTTCCTGGTGTTTGCATTTTGATTGTATTAAGGTACAGTAGTGCATCAGAGTTGATTTATTTGTGTAATGTCTTACTGCTAATTTTCAGAGAGAAAGACCTGAGGATGTGAGACACAGGTAAATTTTGATGGGAGAAGAACAGAAGGAAGGTTAAGATCTAAAACGTTGTGTTACTTTATGTGGAAAGCCAGAGAATCATGAGATCACATAATAGCCACGTATGGTTATATTTGTGGTAAGGGAAGAAGTACCAAAAAGCCAAGGAAATATGAGAGTTAAAACCACAAAAAGGATGAAAATGAAACAAAATTTGCCTCATTCAAAGTTGTGAGATATCACTAAGGACCCCACCATACTTATTCAAAATGCCCACTCTGTCTCACGTAGCCCTACATATTCTTTTCATTTGGAAGCTAGACAAGTTTTCTAGCTATTTAAAGTGTTTTGGATAGTTCCGTGCATTTGTAATTTAAACTTGACAATTTCAAATGCGAGGTTGGAAAAGGAAACTAAGATAATGTACAAAAATGATCTGTTATGTTCAGAGCCACATGAAATCATTCAAATTAACCTTTGTAAATGCTGACCATTGCTGTTTTAGATTAGATTAGAATGTGTTTATAGGGTAGTTCAGTTGAATGGCAGATATAATTAGGCACTAAGGTTTGTATGCCATTACAATCTGTTCTTTTCAAGATGTTCAGAAAAACTTGGTATTTCTTTCTTTATGGGGAAAAATATCAAACTTATTTAAACAGACTTTGAGAACTCTCAATTGCACTTTCCCTGCCAGAAATGTAATATGCTTCTTGCTGATAAAATTTCTGAAATAACTCATAAAGCACTATATCCTCTTGGAAATCTCAGCTTAAGCACATGTATACACGATTATTTTTCTTCCCCAAAGTTATCATGTCTCGAAATTTAGAAGCACCGATAAGGAAAAGTGTCTGTTTTAGGTACATTATGCCTCTATACATGATAATCTATCTACTTCAAGGTGTTAAAAAAAGTATTGATTAAAGTTTTCTTTGTGCCCAACCCTTCCTTATACACTTGTAGCAACTGAAGGAAGATTTGGAGTAGGGATTGGAGCCCAGGACTAAAGAAGCATAAGATTAGCTCACTGTTCTCACAATCAAGTCGGTGAGAAGAGACTCGTGAATATAAACCAAAGAGAGAAAAGTAGACGATACCATATGATAATGTCACTTTTTATAGTATGCTTAAGTACTATAGGATGTCAGAGAAGGGGCCAGCCAGGTAGGCTGGGGTTGTCGTAGGAAGCTTTACAGAAGAGTCAGAGTTTTAGCCCAACCTTCAAGAATGAGTGAAATTTGAATAGGAGAAAAGAAAGGAGATAGCATATAGGGCAAGAAAAGCATGAACAAAGTTGTGGAGGAACGATCAGCAATATTGTTCTGAGAGGTAGTAGGGAGGTAAAGTGGGATTATAGAGCGGTGAAGGAATTTGTAATTTTCTTTTGTTTCCGACATCTGGCAGAATCACTATAATTGTTACTATAATGACATAGTATAATTCTTTTATAGTAAATATGAACTTAACACAGGAACATTGAAAAAAATAGTAGAGAGCTAGACAGATACAGTCTGAAAGTCATATTGCCACTCACTTGAAAAGGGCACATGCAGAAGAAGAAACTTGGTTAAGGAATATTCATAATGCAAAAATATCATGACATTATTAGAATTAGAAATTTGGCTTGGATCACATGAGCAAGATATTTCAAATTATTAAAAACCTCAGAGATTTTGAATTCTTACCCAATTACTCTGCAGCAGAATTAATTTGCCTTAGAAAAATTTTTCCAGTTATTTCTCAATTTCAAGGTATCAGTCAATATTTCTCTTTTTCTTCATCATCAACTTTATGAAAACCTTTTACATTTTCTAACTATTTTGTCTTCCTTCAGTGGATTCTCAGACCACGTTAACCCACATTGGATCTCACCAACATAGTGACCATCTCTTAATTTGGTTCAGGAATACAACCTCTCAAACTTAATTATATTTTCTTATAGTAATCTAAACTGTTTTGTCTCTGACAGGAATATGACATTCTTGATCACTTCTTCATTCTTAAAATTCTCTTCGTTTTTGGCTGTTGTAACTTATATCTTTCTCTTCTTCTGTTCTTTATCAGGTTGTTACATTTCTTCTTCAGCCTGCCTTTATGTGTTGGTATCATCTTAAATTGTCATTGTATTTTCTGGGTAGTTTCAGCATAAAATAAAAACTTTCAAAGAAATCAACTCATCATTGCCTCTTCACCTAACCTCCAAATTTTCTCTACTTCCCATATTCCTTATCTTAATAAATCACTTAACTTTCACTTATTTGCCCAACCAAGAAATGCCAAAATTAGCCTAATCTTTTTAACTAAGTCATTACCAAGTTCTATAAGTTTTCACTCTAAAATGCTTCTCAAATCTGCCCTTTCATCCCTCCAGAAACTCTTATTTAAGGTTCTCATGCCCTCTGGCCTGAATTAGCCGATGAGCACCTCGCTGATCCTCTGTCTTCAATTTCTTTGCTTTTCTTCTTTTTCAATGCCCCCGAAATTAAGACTGATCATGTCATTCTTCAGATTATAGTGTTCAATCCCCACTGACTACAGGATAATTTTCAAATTCATTAGCACGGCTTTCATGGTTCCTCTTCTATCAGTATCTATGAGTTTATTAATCCCTCTCCTTGAAATATATTCTGCTCTTAGCTGCCAAAGAAACACAAAAAAACAAAAATACCCCCCTGGGGTTTCCTGTCTTTTATCAGCAAATTCCTTACCAAAAAGATATTAACTTAAAACTACTTAAAATGTCAGACCTCCTAGGAAGATAGACATTTCATGAGGAGATTTTTTAAAAGGTAGGGGCATATCAGGTAGCATGTTAAATGATGAGACATCATGTTCATACAGAGAACACTAAGTCTCTGCAAATAAAAGAGAGGTGCCGGCCCCGTGACCAAGTGGTTAAGTTCCTGCACTTGGCTTTGATGGCCCAGGGTTTCGCCTGTTCGGATCCTGGGCATGCACATGGCACTGCTCATCAGGCCATGCTGAGGCAGCCTCCCACACAGCACAAGCAGAGGCACTCACAACTGGAATACACAACTATGTACTGGGGGGCTTTGGGGAGAAGAAGAAGAAGAAGGAAAACAAAGACGATTGGCAACTGCTGTTAGCTCAGGTGCCAATCTTTAAAAAAAAGAGGGAAATAATAGTTATTGATCACCTACTATGAAATGTGTGCTGTAGTAAATGATTGACATATGTTAGTCTGCCTAAGCCTCACAAAACAAACATTTGATTTAATCTCTTCTTTGTGGGCTTTCATATCCTATGTTCATATATTAAAATATAGTGAGTTTTCCTTTCTAAAACCAAGTCAATCTTATTTTGTCCAAGAATGACACTCAAACCTTTCAGAAGATTGCTACCATTTTATGATAATTTACCTAGCCTCTAAACAAGTTGTAAAATATAAATACTGTTTATTGGTATAAGGACTGATACTACAGTTTTATACACAATCCAATTATGAATGCATATTACAGCCTATTATGAGCTTAATGCTTGAGTCCACTTTTTAATTAATTAAAATCTTGTAGATGTTACATAAATTACAATGAACAATAAAATTTCTAATACTTATAAACAATACTTTTAGAACCAGTTGCTCTCCTATAGAGAGAAACGAGTATATTTTCTCTATCTGATGGTGAGAAAACCTGAATTTTAGAGTTCTTGTAAATTGTTAAAATTATATAACCAGTTAGTGACAGAGCAAAGATGCTAATTTAGGCCTACATGAACCTAAAACCTAGTCTCTATCTACTCTACTACATTATCATAGCACAAGACATGCTGCATTAGCTTCATTGTCTGTAGGTTGTGGATTTGAACCTTGCGTAGGACAAAATACTTACAATGAACAAAAATTACTTTAAAAAAATCTATCTGTCTGTCTCTCTACCTATTTACCCATCTATCTATCCATCCATCCACCCATGTTTCCTTCCTTTCATCTATTTGTCTATCTATCTATTTATTTCATAGGCATAGTATGCTCTGATGTGGAGGATTTCAATCATTTTGTTTGGCTAGAAAAACATTTGGTGAAAAAATTATTTACCGAAATTTTAAAAATTTAAAAATTTTAATATAAATTAAAAACAGAATGCACCTAGTTGAAATTGAGATTTGGATTGTTTAACATTTTTTACTTAATATAATTATAAGTAGGTGTCAAAGTTTTATTTCAAACTTACAAGGAGAGAGACCTAAAACAGGTCAATTCAAAAGAAACCTCATTGTAAGGATGTTTTGTGGGAAAAGAGAATAGTTAGATAATTATTGTTAAATTGGATACCAGGAAAAGAATGTCTGATCTCAAGCTGATAGTCATCCAGATGAGGCAGGAACCAGGAATCTCACTTCTACCATTAGCAGGGCCTGAGGCAAGACTACACATGCAAGTCCATATATCTTATGTCTTAATATTTAAAAGGTACAAACCAAGCTAACAAACTGTTTAACAAAATATATTCTCCTTGACAAAATAACTTTCATAAAAACCTAGAAGATCAGATTCTAACTCAGAATTTTCAGAATCATTGGATTTCTGTACTGAAAGGTGGCAGTTCCAGGAGAGCTGGTCCTTAACTTGTCCCTTATCTTTTCCCACCCCCAGCTTCTCTGAATTGCATCTTAAGGAATCTTTCATGCAGATGTATGGACACCCCAGCTTGCATATCTAAGTTCTGTCCATACCTCTACCCTGGCCTTCAGCTACCTCAGGCCTAGGGATGTGTACACCAGAAGACGGTCCTCCCTTATTTGGATGGGCACAGGGAAGAAGCTCACAACAGCCTTGGAGGCAAGCTAAAAGCCATTTGGGCAGAGAATACACAGATTATAGTAGATATAGCATAGCCTAGAAAGGAGGTGGTGGCTAGGTACCCATGGGCATGTACTCTTGGCCTGTGTATTCCTCACACTGTGGAGAGTGGCATGGTCATAGGAGGACCAGAGTGGGGTCCTCTAGAACAGAGGGGCCCCAGGTTAGGTCCCTTCTTGCAGGGGTCTAAAGGAGGTACCTCGTAACTAGTTTCCCAGAAGAGTTCTTAGTCACATCAAAGTTTATCCAAAAATTGCCTATGCATTTTATTAAAAATACGTATTACTTTTTCAGAGTTTATAAGTCACACCATACAAAAATGGTCTTTTCTGTACTAGGTTTGTGATAATCTTATTTATTGAGAGGAGTAATTACCATCATCCCCTCTCCCCCAACATACACACACAGAATTATAAATACACCTAAGAGGGTTTGTGGGAGCTCCGCAAAACCACAATTTCAAAATTACTGGTCCACTGAATTCAAATATCATTCAGCTATTGTCTCTTTGTGTAAACTTAGGCAAGTTATTTAACCTCTCTGAACACAATTTCCTCATTTATAACAGAGATTTTCTTAAAAGCTCTTCAACCATTCAGAGGAACAAAAAGAGGCTCTAGATTTACCTTCAGTTACCAGGTACCCACTTCCTGAGGATCCAAGTTAATAAAGTTACTGAGCATAGTACTTTGAAGACACTTAGAGGAGATTCTCTAAAGAAAAACAAGGTCCATGAATTAAAATGGCAAAAGAATAGTCTCTACTGTGTATATCGAGGTCTATAAGAGCCCTGGGTACAAAGCTCTTTAATGTTAACATTGTCTAATTATATTTACATATCTGACAAGCTTCAAGGGGATCTGGGAATGCACGTAGTCAGTAATAGATGCAAGTGCCTTCTTAATGGTGAAAATGCTAAGTACATATAAATCCACAGGAGTAAATTCGGCTTTAATTTTGTCATGAGAAACAATGAGAAAGGTTATATGAAGAATAAGGCAATGAGGTTATCCTTCTAAGATTTAGCAGGCAATGATTACCAATTTCATCATTAGTTTTTACTTATTCTCCTACAGCTTATGGTACAGAGCTGGGTAGGGAGTAGCAGAAGGGTGGAATCTGTGGGGATCATGACAAAAGGATGGAGACAGGCATGAAAGTAGGAAAACATTGACAAACCCAAGCTTTAAAGATGAAAACTAGGACTTACAAGGAGCCAGGGTTGATGTGTTTGTGACATAATTTGAAGGAGGCATTCATGTCACCCTCTGCCCCCCAAAACTTTGAAAATTTCCCAAAAGATACCCAATCATTTAGACTGAGACATTCTTTTATGAGAAGACAAATTCCACCAAATGTTAATTTGCCTAAATCTAGGAGCTATTTTAAAGGTTAATTGAAAAATGGTAAAGAAGAACTCAGCTCAGTATTTGGGAAAAAATAGATTTTCAATAAATGTTAGTTCTCCTGCCCCTTCAAATGTAAAGTAATCCACATATGGTTTCCTTCAGCTACAGAGCCTATGAATATTCATGCATTTATTGAATCAGACCAATTATCAAGCAACAAAATCAGTAGATTGAAACAACAAGTTGCTTGGATTTTTCTGGAAGGTGGGAGAAGGAGGAGCCTGGAGATGACAAGCCTGGTTTGGCTGAGTGGCCTCTGGCCAATGAAAAGTTCTGAGTAGGTAAAGAGGACTCGAGACCTGAAGAGCAGAGAAAAGAAGGAAGAGAAGGGTGTGTGTACAGGGATGGTAAAGGGCAAATCACCTTTAAAAAGCACTATGACTATGGGCTAAAACTGTTAGAAAAGGAAGAGAAAAGGTGTCAAAGACAAAACTACCTGTAATCAAGCATATTCTTTTATAGCCCTCCAACCAGCACTTCTTGCTAATTTATAATATGAGGGAAGTTTAGCATAAAATGACCCTTCTATCTTTCTTTGCCCCTTTAAAGCAAAATATTTCACTAAAAAGCATTTTAGGAATCACCATCCAAACCACTTGATTGTCTATAGCTATAGTGTGTTCATTGATTTCTTACATTTGCACAACAATCTACAATGTGCAATGTACTTTTGTACATACATTCTCTCTTTCGACCCTTACACCGACCTTGTGAATTAGGGGCTGTAGGAGTCTTATTATACTCAAGTGGTATAAATGCCCAATACTTTAGAGACCACTCTTCCCTTTCATGTCAAAAACAGTAGGCCAAGCACTTATCCTGTTTGATTTCAAGAGTTTTATTTTGTTTATTTGTTTGTTTTACCATATTCTGGTCCAGAAACATTTATGGGACTCTCCGTAGAATTTTTACTTAGTCTACAAATCCGTTTGGGGTGGCCCTTGACGCCTTCACTAGCCTCTACACCTGTGCAGGTCATACTTATCCATTGAAAACTGATGCCCACAAGAAGCTGGGGCTTTTCTTTATCTTCACCTCAAAGATGGGCTGACACTCTCCTCTCAACTCCCCACAGCAAAGATCAAGATCCAGCTGTAAACTTTAATAATATCTTACTAAAGATTTGGTTGTAAGGGAATGAAATTACCATATAAAAAAACTTCAAACCGGATGGAGCTTTTCTTAGAATGTACGGATCTAACAAGCTTAACTAACTCACCGTCTGTCATCCCTTGGGAATACTCTTGAGTATATCTCCTCTCTCCAAATCCTGCTGCCTACAACTCTAAATTCCAAAGAAAGTTAGCTTAATTTGCAAAATTGCAACATTATTATGCAAGGCAATTCAGGCTCTATTAGAATCTTAGATTTAGTTTGTCATAAACAAAAGACCCATTAAGTGATTTCTCCATTACAAGGGGCAACAGTGTTTCCTCAAGGGGAATTTAAGTCCTTACATCCAGAGAAACAATATTTGCAGGCATTTTTACAATGGCAGTCTTTCCTCCCTGCTCACAGTTAACATTTCAAACAAATGTGTGATTCAGTTTTAACTAGAGAAACTTGTATTACTCCACTGCACTCATTTTACCAATAAAGAAATTGAGGCCAAAAAAAAAAAGGTGACTTTCCCTCATTCATTTTAACAAACGTTTATTGAACACCCAAATCATACAACTAACACATGATAAATCCCAAACTAAGCAACAGTTGACAGACCAGGTAGGTTTATTACTCCCCTGGAAGGAATAAGAGTCCTGCCAACAATACCAAGCCAGCACCTGCAAGGAGGATCAATAAGGACACCACTGACAGTTGCGGCTAGGGGAACACTCTCATTTCAGGTCATCTCCATCGTAGTGGAGACACCCTGCCCCTGCTGTGAGATCCGGAGGTAGACTATGGCTGTTGGAACTGGCAAAGGGAATCCTGGCTCAAGAAGCAGCCCCAGCCCAGAAGCAGTTTCAGTCTCACACAGGAAGAGGGAATCTCAAAACAACTAGCACCCAGCCTGGGAAGCACTGTTCCACAATGCATGCTGGAGGCTCTCTTCCTCTATCTACAGGTATCAGACTCTGCCACCTGGCAGAGACTAGTGGGAGCCTAAGCAGCACCAGACAATCCAAACAGGTTAAAGTAACACCACAAAGGCTCTAAAAATTAAAATGCCAATAGAACCACACCCACAGGAGTAGGCCAAACAATCCAATTAGAACAAGACAAAAAATATGAACAGATATTTCACCAAAAAGGATACACAGAAGACAAGCACATGAAAAGATGTTCAACATAGTTAACCATCAGGGACATGCAAATTAAAACCACGACGAAAGATCACTATCCACCTATCTGACTGCGTAAAATACGGTGACAACACCCAGTGTAGATGGGGATATGGAGAAACCAGATAACTTAAACATTTGCTGGTGGGAATGTAAAAGACACAGCTATTCTGGAAAATAGTCTGGCAGTCTCTTATTAAACTAAACACACAACTGCCATACAACTCAGCAATTGCACTCTTGGGTATTTATCACAGAGAAATAAAAATATATGTCCACACAAAAACCTGTACATGCATATTCATAGCAGTGTTATTCAAAATAGTCAAAAATTGGTTAAAAATTGGCTCAAAAAAACAACAGACAAACTGTGGTACATCCATACTATGGAATAATACTTAGCAATAAAACTACCACTTGATTCATGAGACAGCTTGGATGACTCATGGGAATTAAGCCGAGCGGAAAAAAAAATTCCAAAATGTTGCATACTGTATGATGCCATTTATACAACATTTTTGAAAGGATAAATTGTAGAAATGGAATATAGATTAGTGGTTGACAAGAGTTAGAGATAGATAAGAAGGGACATAAGTTATGGTGCTAAAAGGGCAACGGGAGGGATTCTTGTGATGGAAATGTTCTGTATCTTGAGTATAAAGTTAGTGTCTTGGTTGTGATCGTACAATAGAATTACAAGGTGTTACCTTTGGGGAAACTGGGTAAAGGGTACATAAGATCTTGGCATTATTTCTTACAAGTGAATTTGAATCATGGTTTTCTCAAAATAAACTATTTAATTGTTATGTAATTTTTTGAGTTGGTAAATTGTCAAGGCTAAGAATATCTAGAAATTCTAAGGAATAAGACTTGGAGCACTCTACTTTTTATTCAGTCTTCATTAGTATGATAGTATTCCCGAGACTAGTACCTCATTCCAAATTTATAATGGATTTTCATTGGGCATCCTAAAAAAAATATAGTTCTGGTAACTTTTGTTTTGGCATTTATCTGTATATTATTCTTGTCACGATCCTTTTTTTTTTTTTTTTGCCTTTCCTTTGCCCATTCATTTATTAACCTGTATTTGTTCTTATTATATTTTGGTCAAGTTCAAATCCTGCTTCTTTTTGGGAAGTTGTCCATGACTGACCTAGTCTCATGGATTGCCATCTCCTTTCAATAGCTAAAAATTTAATTATAGTCTATCTTGTATGTGTTAATCTAATCTCCTTTATCCTTAAAAACGTTCATCTCTCTAGAGCAGTGGTTCTCAACTGGAGTGACTTTGCACTCCCCTCAAGAGATATTTGGCAATGTCTGGAGACATTTTTGGTTGTCACACCTTGAGAACCAGTACTACTGGCATCTAGTGGGTAAAGGGCATGAAGGCTGCTAAATGTCCTACAATGTGTAGGACAGCCCCCACAACAAAGAATTATCTGACCCAAAATTTCAATAATGCCAAGGTTGAGAAACTTTACTGTGGTTACTAGCACAATACTTCTCCTTGTTTTCTGTGATAAACAAAAACTATTTACAATGACTTTCTGAACCTCTCCTTTTGGCTGTTTCCAAGTTTTCCAAACCAAAAATCATTACTTTCCCCCCAATACTTTATGTATTATTAATACAATTAACTGTATCATCTCCTTGGTTTTGTAAATTAAAAACTTGAGGATGAAATTTGAATTTTCCTCACCCCTGGAGCAACACATTTAATAAACTAATAAAATCGGTCACTCTCTAATGCAACCATAATGAAATTTTCATTGCTCTCTGAACATCTTTCCTTTGAATATTTAGGGCCTTTGCATACACACTTTCTTTATCCTACATTTTACTGCCCTTGTTTTTTTAACCCACTCTTTTTTTGTAACCTGAAAAGTTCCTACTTATTCTTCAAGAACCAGCTCAAGTACCATTTGTGTGAGAACTTTCTTTAATGTTCCTTCTTCTGAGCTTTCACAGAATTTCCATAGCACTTACAATTTGTATTTTATTTATTTCCACATCACTTATCTTAAGGAGAAAGGCTCTAAAAAGACAGATTATTAATAATCTTTGTATCCCTAGCACCTCACACAGTACCTGGCACATTGTAAATAGTTAGAAGAGGGATGCTGATTGACTGAATTAATTAACAGGTAGATAATTGGATAAATGTACAAATGTAAGACATATTAACACAATTCAGATAGGAGTTTATACAGATTTTTGTCAATACCAAAAGGGGGAAAATGCTTTCTGAATTGCTTTTGTTATCACCAATAATATATAAAGATTCTTTAAAAATGGATTTCAGAAAGTTAAAATTTTTAAATATATTAAAATTCCATCAAAGTAAAAGCTTCATAAATTATAAGTTTTCAAATATGCTCTAAGATATTTCTCTAATTGTATATCAACAAACACTCTATCATACATGCCACTCACAGCAATAACATCCATAGACTAATGAGTGATGAATATTTACATTTTTTAAATTATTGTACATCAAATTCAACTCAAGCAGAGGTATTCATGGCTAATCCATTTGAAATGAACCAATATTAATAATTTCTGTTTGTTATCACAAATTTCTTGATTGCATTTTTATTATATAGACATTGAAGATAACTTTTGTTTATGTACAAAAATTATTTAAGATTCCTGAAAAGTCAATTGAAACACAGTTTAAATAATATATATTTTCTACATTTTTCTCTAAAGTTATGTTAAGATAAAGCATCCTATTGATTTACTAATTTATTAATGCTTATATTTTAAATAATAATATGAGTGTTTATTTTCCCATATCTAAATGTCTGATGTTTGCGTTCTGGAAAAGGAGAAAATGCCTATAAACTGCTCATCAGAATATGCATCTCCTCTCATGATCTTCTCAGTCATGGTCACTTGCAATCTATTCCCCAGAAAACCTCACATTCTCCTCAGTGAAAAGGAGATATTTTGAACTATAGTAAAAACTATGTATAAATATGTATATATAGCAAAGCTTTTTCAGATTATAAGAGTTGGATAATGCTGGCCTATGGTTGCAGCCATTAGGACATTGCTTTACTCATTTGCTTGCCATTGCAGGGTAGGTAGGAAAAAAGAAAGGATTTGAAATTCAAACTAGTCATCCATCTTTGTTAGTAACCTGTTGAAAGGGTTTCTGGGGGAAGATATCAATTTATTTGACTAAGAAAAGTTTTAGATTACCTATTAAGGTCAGTCATTCCTATGCTCTAAATCCTGCCTCATAGAATTGAGTAGAATGATAACATACTTAAAAATGACCTTTCAGAGTAAAACTTCTGATTCAAGCATTTAAAAAAATTCACTAATTAGAAATATCTGTCATTCAATGGAAATATTATTTAAAATTATCAGGGAAAGCAGTAAGTGTCTTAAATAAGCAACTAATTATGGTGCTGATTGTTTCATTTCTGCCTTATTTATAGAAACTCCTATGTAACTTCTTATGAATGTTAATGTATTCATTAATTCATTCATCATTTCTTCATAAATGTAATACATGCTATATGCTAAAAGTTGTGTTGACAATGGAACTACAAAGATGATTGATACCCAGGCTTTCCCTCCAGAAATTCGTAGAGTAGTAGAAGAGACATACGTGTTTACAAAAACATTTGTATAAGGGAAAATGAGATCTCTGTGTTTCTATACCCTAATTAATATTAAGCCAGATTTATTAACAAACCTTTTTTTAGAAACTGGTTTTCAGAAGACGTTTTGTACAATGAAAAAAAAAATACAGGATGTGTGAGAAAAAGGGGTTTTAGTTATGAGAACAAAGGAAAAGAGACCATGACAAGTTTAAGAATTTTCTATGTCTGAAGATGATTAGCCAGAGTAATCCCCCTTGTTGTTTTTAACATTAAGTGTATTGAATAATTTTTAACCTAATAAATGATCAATACTTGATTTAAAATCAACCAAAAAATAAAGCTATGGATTTCTTTAATTCCCCTATGTAAGAATTAATTTGGACATTTATGGATAAAGATCCAATGAAATTATCTCTTCAGATATAGGGCACAACAATAAAGAAGATTCCACACACATATACATGCATATACGTGCACACAATAGAGTTTAAAAAATTGCCTTTCATTTTCTCGCATATTCTGTCCTAGAGCCAAAAGAAAATGAACTCTCATTGCTTTTTCACTCCATGTGCCAGCTGGAGCGCTATCACACCAACCGAAAGCTAGCAGAACTAAACTCTTCTTGGCCAGTGAACTAGGAACTGCTCTGCGTGTTCAGAGCAGTTGGCAATTTGGTCTCCAGATACACTTTCTTTAGGGGCCAGTGTGTTTAGGATTATGTATGGGCAGTGATCAACCATAAAGTCTCTTTGCCTGAGATTTCTAAGAGCCATGAGCACCCCATCATGACTTCATAGCAGACTACTTCCAGCTTCCCACTCTGTGGGGAGAAAAGAGGAGAAATTGGCTGCAAAACTAACTTTTGCAAATGATTCAAAGCAATCTTGTTGTTGGGATTAAGAAAATCTATCAGTAGCCTATCATTCTCCAGAAAGATATCAGAACAGGCAGCATGAAAGAATGCTACAGAGTAGAAAACGTGGACTACATGCTAGAAAGAAATGTGTTTAATTGAGTTTTCAATTAGATTTTCTAAAAGTTATTGTTTTCAATGCTCATTTTTGGTGGTGTGTCCTTTTCTAGGACTTTGAATTTACCTGTTTATCATAAAATGAACTAAGCTTCTATAGGAAAGAGTGTTAATTTTGTAGTCATTGATTTTGAAGGATTGGAAAACATAACAAATCACCAATCAATATAATAGTTACTTATTTTGTCCTACTAAAGCTCCAGAAACATCTTATCAAGCCTTTATAATTTAGCATATAAATTTTTACATTTAGTAATAAATACACTTAGCATATTGTATCTGTCATGTATTCTAAATAGTAACTACAAAGAGTTCTGAAATATCCAATTCTTAAAGATCTAATGTTCACAATAAAAGTTGTCCACTATATTATATCTTTGTTTTTAAAAATCTAACTTACACAGTGCCACATTTGTGTTCCAAAAAGTAATATATAAGAGTATTTTTCTTTGCATATATGCACTATAGTAGAAAGCATTTAATTTTTGCTTTCATAAAATAATTATAGCTGTCACTCATGAAAAACTGTGATTGAATTTTAATTCTGGTTGTGATTGTGATAAATTTTCAAAATTTCTAGGCCTCTAATATCAAGTATTTATAATTTTAAGGATAGAGGGAATCTTAGAAATTATTTAATCAAATCTTCCTATTTTAAAGATGAATTTGAAGTCAAAAATGACTTAAACACTTTCTTAATACTATGTATATAAGAAATAGTAGAATAAGGACTAGGAACCAGATTTGTTTACTACTCATTTATTATTTTTGTTCTTCTCCATCATTGGGTTCCTGCAAAATAAAGGAAAAGAACAAAAACCTAAACAAGAGAAGTTAATATAATTGGTGTTTATATATTTTTTCTGGACTGTCAAATGACAACCCTAGCCTTATTTCCACTAATGAAGTTTTTTCCTCCTCTTTCAAACATCCATGGATATTCACGGTGGAAAAGCTTTATAATGAAATATGCTATGTCTCTTCCGTTTCCAATCTTTCAGGTAGCTTAACTAATATAATAGATAGATAGATAGATAGATAGGGAGAGAGAGAGAATTTTCGCATCCTGTACATGAAGAATCCAAAGACATGTCAGACAGAATCTTTATCATCCAGCAGCATACAATGCAGTGTGACCAGAAGACACATAGATAAGGTATCTAGGGGTAATTAATAAAAATTTAACAAAGTGAAAATAAAATATAAAGTACAATGGGAGGGAAATAAAGGAAAACTTGTCATGAATAAAAAGAGGGCATTTTATTCATTCAATGGATTGGTCACGTTTTTAAATATCCCTTTTTCACTCTTCCAACTGTCACATTGATATTGTAGAAGAAAAACGAAACACTCATTAAAATGAATTTTAACTTTAAAGCCTCTTATGTCGATTCCATGTATCCTTTGCCATTCTTTCTTAATCCTAAGGAAAAGAAAGGCCAAGCTGTTTTTTTAGATAACTTGAGATCAGAGAACAGTGGATGACTCTTTAGTTGAACATGACACAAACATAGTTAAGGCAGCTTTGGGACAACTTTCACTCACTTGAGGCCCAAGTCGGTTCAGTTAAGGTTTTTAAAATAGCAAATATGACAGGAGAAAATGCCCTTAAAACATATTTTCTCATCATCTCAAATTGATTAAAGAATTCATGAGCATATTAATATAAAGATCAATATATATTAAGGGTTATCTTAAATTTTCCTAAAATGTAGTAGTTTACTATAAAAGAAATTTAAACTAACAAATGTGTTTCTGTTCAGCTTACCAGATGCAAGAGTACTTTTTCTTCCTTGACATGTAATTGATAATTAGAAAAACTGACCAGCACTCAGTTGAAGAGTTTGTCTGGGCACTGCAGAACTACAGGCTGATATTTCTTCCTTGCAGATGGATTAACTAAAACACAATGATCATATCTGGATGTTTGATTCAACTTGAGAGAAGTACTTGGAATGAAAATTTGAGACAAGGATATGCAGTGTTTTTCTTAATACATGATAATAAAAATGTGGCCTATTAGAAGAAAACCACTCACATGGCACCCCTGCTGAGGTCTCCAGATTCTTGTTGTCAGAATGTGCAATTAACCTTAATTAGATTACTGTGACCTTTCATGTAGTTTTAAATGAATGAAGTAATTAACAATATTTAACACAGAGCTGCCTGTGCCACCATTTGCAGATGCACTTTTATCAATAGATGCAAAGCAGACACTTTTGCAGTTGGTAGTAGATCATGCTGCTCTTGGAGAATCTTACTTTTATTAGTCTTTCTGTTTCCTTATTGTTGGACAGGTTCCACAGAACCTTTTTGTACTTATAAACGTCCCATGTAGATATGAGGGAGTATGATTTTAAAAGCTTCTAATGAGGTGTTATTTGACTAAGATACAAGTATTCATCACACCTAGTTTCTTAATTATTAGCTGAATTTTAGGTGAGAAATGGCTGGTTGTTCTTGTAAGAGCTGTAACACAGTTTTGGAAGATATACTATTTCTGTATAAAGTACAAAAATTGACTTCTAACACATGATTAAATGAGGTGTTGTGGATTCCTCTCCTGATAAAAATAAACAAACAGGCTATGATAGATGATTTTATAAAATTAATAGCTAAGTTTAAAAGGAAAAGAAATTCCTAAGTTCTAGAAACAAAGCATAAACTCAAAGCCAGAAGAAAAAATTAAGGCAAATACTGTAGCTGTCCTGGTGACTATTAGAACTGGGGTTGAGGGCTTAGGTTTTAATGTCCAAAAAGACAGAAGATACCTGGTTTCAGTCCTGCTCTAAGTGGAATGTTAGTCCTAAGAACTTGACTAACACAGAGTCCTTTGATTTGTCATTCAGTCTTTGAAGGAAGCCTAGAAAATTTCTGCCTATATGTAGCTCTTGGGTTTCTAGATAGAAAAAAAAATCTTATAAGAAATTGAAACCACAAGGCTGTGCTAAAATAGGTACAAGCTCCAAATTTGCACTACCTATTTAGTGCAAAAATTTCAAACTTGTACATTAACAATGAGAAACATAAAAACTGGTCTCATATTTGTAACACCACTGGAAACATAACAACAATGAGAAATTTTCTCTAGTGAAACTACTGCAATATATAGGTTTTTTTTTTTTATGGGTGGAGGGGTCAGAAAGAGTTACTTTCATTGAAGAAGAGTTCACAAATAATATTACAAATCCCCAAGGAAAGAAATCATAAAGAAGGAAGTTCAGCAAAAGCAAAAGCAGGAAAATTTGTCTCCCAGTAAATAGAAATAATAAAATAGTATGAAAGAGACCATGAAGTTAGCATGTTTATAATAAACTATAAGTAAAAGAGTACAGAAAAGAAAAAAATGCAAAGGAAGAAAATGACTTTATGGCAATAAGACATATTATTCACAACTAATTAAACAAATAAATATTTCCTGAATTCCAAAGAATTTCAGATTGAATTTAATTAAAAAAGTGGAATTCTGGCTCTGTTTATGAGAGAATGACTTGTATGGAAATCATTCTCCCATGAAAACAAGTAGAAAATCTAAAAAAAAGGACATATAAAACAACTGTTTAAAGTTAAAGGAAAACACCAAAGGAAGTAGAATTTGCACCATTATTTTCCTTGAGAAAGAGGAATCTTACAAGACAGTCTCCACATTCACACTGAAGTTTTCCATTAAGGGTATTTTCCAATTTGTGGCACAGAGGAAGAGTTCAAGACAAAAGTGGCAGTATTACTGGATTGAGGAGAAAGACTGGAGTTCAGAGGTGTCGATGTGACTGGAACTTGAGGGGCCAAATTGCAAGGGAGAGGAAATTGCATAGACATGAGGTCAAAAATATGTCTACAAACTCCCTTCGTTAATGACAACCTCTTAGACTATACATGTGCAGGACAAGACTCCAGGAGACCCAGCAGAAACTGCAACAGGGAGACTAGAGAGATTAACAGAGGTTTCAGCAGCCATTCAGTACTGGGGAAATAGAGGCCAAAGTTCAACCCCTGACAAAGTCAGGTTGAAGCACTGCCAACACTCCAAGCTCCTTTCAGTTGGGACAACATAAGCAAACACCCTAATAGAAATAGCCATACCCCAGGAGTTAAGACCACACCCTAGGAGCAGAGATCATGCACTAAAACTAAGACTAAAACAGAAATAGACCAAACATAATAAATTCTAAACTGAATCTTTGATTAGATGAAGATTATCTGCTGATTTTCTATATGCCTAGTAAAATAAAATTTAACTCTCTTTGAAAGAAGATAGCATTATCCAGATCCTCTACATTTTTCTTCTACAATGGCCAGTATCTAATCAAAAATTACAATGCATCTACAAAACCATGATAAAGTGAATGAAAACCAAGAGTAAAGTTTGATTTTATCAATAAATAGCACCAAGTCAATTGAATGTTGGTATGAGGAACAAAAAAAGTATTTTGAACTAGATCATATCTATTTCCAAAAAGTAAAAGAATAAAGCTTTCGGAAAATTAGAATATCTTCATGAACTTGGGATACACAGATTTCTAAAGGAGGATGTAAAAGGCACTAACCATCAAAAATAGATTGAATAATTACATGTCATTACACTTCTGCATATTAAAAGATGCCATTAAGAAATTTATAAATGTGAACCACAGAGAGAGAGAAGATATTTGCAATACATTTTTATGATATAGAAATAGGAATTAGAATATATTAAAAATTCCTGCAAATTAGGAAGACAAAGAAAGACAAGCCAATTTTTTAAAAAATGGGCCAAGCACTAAAATAAGCACTTCACAAAAGAGGATTTCTAAATGACCAGTAAACATGTGAAAGGTGCTTAACTTTTTGGTCATCAGGAAAACACAAATTAAAACTATAATAAAATGCCACTACACCCCCACCAGAAAGGCAAGTATTTAAAAAAAGGACAGGTACTATCAAGTTGTGGAGAAAATGCAGGGACATTCGAACACTGTATAAAGTGTTACCATCACTTTGGAAAACTCTTCAGCAACATGTACTAAATTTCAACATAAATATACACTAAAATACAAAAAATCCACATTATCTGACAGAAATTAGTATTTCTAGCTGTCAAAAAACAAAATACAAAAATGTAATAGAGGCTTTACTTATAAACAGCCAAAGGCTTTAGAAATAATCCAAACCGTCATCAATAAATAGAATGAATAAAGAAATTTTCATATATTCATACAATAGAATAGAAGACATAATGGAAAATAATAAACTATTGTGATACACTACAATATAGATGATACACATTTGACTAGGACCAGCCCCGTGGCTGAGTGATTAAGTTCACGCCCTGTCCTTCAACGGCCCAGGGTTCCGCCAGTTTGGATCCTTGGTGTGGACATGGCACGACTTGTCAAGCCATGCTGAGACGGCATCCCACATAGCAGAATCAGAGGGACCTGCAACTAGAATATACAACAATATGCTGGGGAGCTTTGGGGAGAAGATTTGGCAACAGATGTTAGTTCAGGGCCAATCTTAGAAAAAGAAAAATAGGTTTGAGTAAAAAGAAGCAAGGCACAAAACAGTTAATACCATATGATTCCATTTATTTGAGGTTCAAGAATAAACAAAACTCTGTGGTGTTAGAGATCAGAATTGAGAGGTTATTGACTGGGAGGAGGCATGAAGGAGCCTTCAGTTATGGTGGAAATATTCTAAATATTGATCCAGGTGATATTAATATGATTATGCACTTATATAAAAATTAATTGATCTGTACTCTTAAGAGCAGCAGACTTTTCACTGAGGTCAACTTGAAAAGCAGGAGAAAATTTTAAAAATAAATAAACAGTTGGAGCCAGCAGGGTGTTGTAGCAGTTAAATTTGCATACTCCCTTTCAGTGGCCCAGGTTCACCAGTTTGGATCCCAGGCATGGACCTACACACCTCTTATCAAGCCACGCTGTGGCAGGAGTCTCACATATAAAGTAGAGGAAGATGGGCACGGATGTTAGCTCAGGGCCAATCTTCCTCAGCAAAAATGAGGAGGATTGGTGATGGATGTTAGCTCAGGGCTAATCTTCCTCAAAATAAATAAATAAATAAACAAACAGTCATTTGAAGTCATTTGAGTGCTACCACGACAGTGAAAAAATATCAACCACAATTTCAGTCATGAAGAAAAGTCAGAGAAGAGATCATAGGATTTATGGCTGGTTTTCCCAAAAAAGGCTACGAAGTGATTGAGAAGCTGAGTAGAATTTGACAGTCTTTCAGATCTAGAGAGACAAAAATTGTAGCTGAAGTTCAGCAGCTGCAAAGAAATTAAGGCCCTGGTAAACCAAGATTTGAATTTTACTACTGAAAGCTTAACTCCCAGATGTAAATGTGAACCAGAAATAGATCAGTGTAACAAGGTCTGAAGTTTAGCTTCCAATTTCCTACTTCTTGAAATTAGATTAAGGTCATCTGGAATTGTTAATACATTGAGACACTTATCAAAAGAAAACATAAATCCTTCCTGGATGAAGAAAAATCACACAGAGTCTAAAATTATTTTGATAATGTTTAACATAGAATCTTTGGCATCAAATGCCATAATTAGACACATAAGAAGAAAAGAAACGAAAAAGAGAAACACAATAGATAATGAAACATTTAAATAGAAAAGAAAAAGGGGCCGGCCTCGTGGCCGAGTGGTTAAGTTCGTGCACTCTGCTGCAGGCAGCCCAGCGTTTCGTTGGTTTGGATCCTGGGCACGGACATGGCACTGCTCATCAAGCCATGCTGAGGCTGAGTCCCACATGCTGCAACTAGAAGGACCCACAACTAAGAAGATACAACTGTGTACCGGGGGGCTTTGGGGAGAAAAAGGAAATAAATAAAATCTTAAAATAAATAAATAAATAGATAGAAAAGAAAAGAAAGAACGAATAACATATAAGATATAGTGAGAAGGTCTAACAAATTGAATTTTATTCTGCAAAAGATGGAAGAAATTGGATGGGGCAGAAGGAATATTTGAAGAAATAACGGTTGACAATTTTCTAAAACTGGCCAAAGACATCAAGCCATAGATTTAAGAAGTCCTACAAACACCAAAGAGGGTAAGCAAATAGTAAAAATGATAAAAATCAAAGAAAAAGGAAAACTTATTTAAAGTATATAGGTTTTTCTTTTTTTCTTTTAAAGGCAAATTACCTTTAAAGGAACAAAACAAGACCGATATGTACGGATGTGTTATAAAATAATGCACTAGCGGGGCTGGCCCCGTGGCCGAGTGGTTAAGTTCGCGCGCTCCGCTGCAGGCGGCCCAGTGTTTCGTTAGTTCGAATCCTGGGCGCGGACATGGCACTGCTCATCAGACCACGCTGAGGCAGCGTCCCACATGCCACAACTAGAAGAACCCACAACGAAGAATACACAACTATGTACCGGGGGGCTTTGGGGAGAAAAAGGAAAAAATAAAATCTTTAAAAAAAAAAAATAAAATAATGCACTAGTGTTGGATAATCTATTAAGTATTGAAAAGATAGTCAGAAAACCTGAATTCTAATCTTGACTCTGCCTCTAAATAGTTACATGGACAGAAAACAATTTCCTCATTTATAAATGGAAGCCTGGTATTTCATCTTTTAAAAATATATAAATGTAAGATGGGAAAGACACCATTGGAGAGTAATTTATTTTTGGGTGATGGCGAAGGGCAACTAGAATCTTCAGTTGATTCTAATAAGTGTAGAAATGAGCAGAATCAACAGGAAATGTTAATATGTGTCGAAAATGTGATGTACCTGCTAAATAGACACATAAAATATTAGACTTTATTAAAAGAAATAGTTATCAAATAGAAGGACGTAGTAGTCAATCTATTTTTCTTGGTTTGGGCACATCAGCCAGATCTGAGCGCTACTTGTTAATAAGGACATTGGGGGTGAATTTGTCCGAAGTAACATAAAGTGGGTTTTCAAAAACATGTCAAGTTAGGAATTAAGACATCTTGGATTTTTACCTTAGAGAAAAGTGTGTTTGGGGTGGGGATAAGTTTGGGAGGATACAATTAGTACTTATAAGGATTTGACAACCTTTCAAATGAAGATGAAGGCCATAGTTTTTCTGCATTGTTTCAGAGGTCAGAATAAAATACAAACTCTAAGAAGGTAAAGAATACAGATAGCTTGGGTTCAAAGCTCCACTCCTTGAGTTACTCACTGTGTGATCTGAGGCGTATTAATCAAAGTTCTCCATAGAAATAGAAATAATATAATACTTATATATGTTATATACAGAGAGAGATTTATTATAAAAAATTGGCTCATGAGATTATGGAGGCTGGCAAGTTGGATTTTAGAATAATTGAAAATTAATGTCTTTTTGTCACCTTGAATTGTACAGAGTAATGCTTAATAACTAAAGTATGATCAAATAGGGATCCTTTCAGTTATCTTTGAAGGAAGAATAAAAGCCATTTGTAATTACCGGTAGACCTTTTGCTATAAATACTTAACATTCCAAATTCTTAAAGAACAGCTAATTCACTTCACTAAGTTAAATATTTTCCCTGAATATTTTCTCGAGTTTGCTTAGCAAAACTTTTCTTCATCACAAGTACAAAGATAACATTCATCCTGGTCAAGCGTAAGTGTAGTCATGTGTCTCTTGACCCGGATACGTTCTGAGAAACGCATCGTTAGGCAATTTCGTCGTTGTGCGAACACCATAGAGCGTACTTGCACAAACCTAGATGGTACAGCCTACCACACACCTAGGCTATGTGATACTAATCTTATGAGACCACCATCGTACATGTGATCCATCATTAACCGAAATGGTCTTATGTGGCACCTGACTGTGTTTTTGACCAGTAAAGTACGTTAATGAAGTTTAATATATGAAAGAAAAAAGTTAGTTAAATATAGGATTTTAAAGAAAGAAATTGTCTTTTTACTCAAAGGATGATCTTTCCAAGTCTATCACACAGAGTGAGATTTTGCAACCGGTTTACTTCATTCAGTTATTTTCTTCTTTCATTTAAAATGCCTACTTTGATGTTAACATTTTATTGCAGTGATTGTGACATTCTAATGCTGTACTGTATGAATGCTGTCTCAGGAAATATAAATACTGAATGAATTAAATGCACAGGAAGACCTCATTCTGTCTAAACTGAGGCGTATCACAAGTTGTCAAACCTAATTTACTACCAGATTTATGTCAGAATTCTACCTGATACCTGATATCAAACACTTTCTTTAGAAATTCAAGGAAACACAACCACATTCCACTTTGAAAATATTTCCTGATTTACCACCAGTAAATGTGTAAAATTGAGCTTTAACTCCTTTGTAAAGCAAAAATTGAAAGCTATGCACGCCTACTTGCTTATAATTGCCTGCTCTCCAGAGAAAGCAGGTTGGAAAGGAATGTGAAACCTTTAATGACCAATCTGGAAACTGCAAGCTGCTTTCTTGTGTCTTTTCTGCTGTCATATTGTTTATTACATATATGTAAGAAGGCAGCGGTCAACGCCGTCCCTGAAAATTTGGGCCTCTGAAATTTAAGAGAGTCACAGTAGCTCCCCTGCTGCTATGAAGTCGCGTTAATAAGAAGAGTATTGTTACAGACCTGTAAAACAATTTATTTACATCGAATCGCCTCAGGGAAACTTCAGTCAGCTTTTTCAAACTACAAAGACTACCACAGAATGCTGAGCTTCTTTGGAGCTATCTTAACAGCTTCTGAGGAGGAAAGGAGGGGATTTTCCTCCCTTCTTCCTACACTCAGCCTAACTTTCATCATATTTATTCTGCTTCTTTTCCCCATGCTTATATATCATACTTCTGGATGAGGTTTTAGTTGAAGCAATAACAATAAGCAAAGGGAGAAGTGGGAAATCAAACCAGTGAGGAACAGGAAGCTGCCCATTGCCGCTGGAGTGCGGGGTTTGGGGAGGTAAGAGGGACTTGAGTGAAGGAAATCCATTATAGGCTTTCACATTGAACACCAGCATCCCTTAATAGCACCCACCTCTTTATTTGATTGTGCGATAAGAGACTCAAGTGCAAAGAATGGCAGCATTGAGGTCTGGGATGTAAAATAGCCATCTCACCTCCCTTCTTGAACAATACTACATTTTCCAGATATATAATTTTTATAATGTGCAAATGTTTTAAAATAATACTGATATATTCTTTAAAATCCAATAAGAATCTAAAGGTCCTTTTTTTTAAAAAAAGTAACAGTTTCTACTGAAAAAAAGCTCAAAAAAAACCCCTCAAAATTGTAGATAATAGATCTACAAAGACATTTTTGAGACCATGATAATGTAGCTCAAATCCCTTATTTTAAGATGAGAAAGCAAAGCATAGGCAGATTGACTTGTCTGGGTTCACAAGGTTTTCTTGGCTCCCATTTCAGTGTTCTTTCCATTATGTCACCCTACCACCAAATTCTAAACTCTTAGATGCTTTTAAACATAAATTCTGAGTTCCTCATTTCAGAAAAATGGGACATAATTTCTTTCAAAAGAACTACAATATTTGAAATCTATGTGTCCTTCTGTGTGTATGTGCAAATCAGATTTTGTGTGTGTGTGTGCGCGTGTGTGTGTATGCATGCACACACATGGAAGTATGTGTTTCATTCTTGTTTGGATAAACTTTGCTTAAAATATTTTTCTGCCTGTCACTCCTGTCTGTTCTTCCAGGAGATTAGACAGATGTACTAATGGTGAGAAACTATCCTTTTAAGTTTAATTTATGAGATCAACCGCAACACTGCAAGCAGGTCATTTACATGGTCAAATTAGATGAAATCTATCTTTAGGAATAATTTCAGAAAAGTTCTGATTAAGATAGGAAACAAGAAATGGGATTCTTCTTGTATTCCTACTCTTAATAGCAGCATTTTTTATTTATGCCATATTGCTTGGAGAGTTTCAACCAGCACTGAAATCATTATATTGTATAGGAATAACTCTCGTTTAAAATAGTCATTGATTATCAGATATTCTTGATCTGACCAGGGGTAGCTTCTTATTTCCAGGGTTAGGAAGGAGTCAGTGGTTAGAGAAATGGCTATATATGCTGTCATGAGTAAATTCATACACAGCAAGAAAGAAATTTCCAATTGTTTTTCTCAAGGAGAAATGACTATTTCTGTAAATAATCGATCTCATACTTTCTAACTGGCCTCAACCAACTGTTATAACTCTAGCTTTGCTCACAGGCTACTATTGTTCTAGTACAACGAGGAAATCTAGGCATGTAATTGTTTGTAACAATACTGAAGTATGAGAGGAGACTAATAGTTTGCATTGTGTAATTGCTTAAATGATAACAACTATAAAAAAAATGACAGTTTTCCCAAAAAGTCCCTTTTAGGAAACATGAAAAGTTTGCTTCATTTTAGGAATGTGTTACTGATCAATCCTGAAATTCTATTTAAGAATTCAGAACTTTAACGTCAACATTGTTTTCAGCATAATTGTTTGATCACTAAATACATGTCAGTTTTAGCGCTGTCTGTATTGGTTTGAAAGTTATAGGGATGGTAGCTTTGATCTATTGTTTTTGTCCCTGTAAAATTTGGTGTTACAAGGTTTCCATTTTGTGTTTGAAATGCACAGACTAGATTATAGCATATTAAAAAAGATGGCTTTGGAAATATAACAGCAGGTTGCTGGATAAAGCTTAGCCATTAGAAAATCTATTTTTGAAAAGGAAAGAGAAGAATACTATATTACGCTATGACATAAAATCCATAATTGTATTTTACTTGTACATCTGGGACAAGTTTATAATTATATTGCTTTTTTTTTTTTGGAATTTCACTGTATGAAGTTTACCGGTGCCAAAATTTAATTTGATGGCATTCTTTTAATGTTGAGAAATATTCTTAACACTGAAAATAAAATGAGTGAAGTGTTCAAAAAGCTCCCCTGGATTCAAATATGGGAGTTTTAAATCACTCCCTAAAATATAACTGAATGTTACCATTTCTAAAATTGAAATATTTCAGCATAGCCATAATATATTAAATTACAGTTGTGATTTTAGTCTATTTTAAGGCTTTTTAACATTTCTTCAGAATCAGAATTCAAATGTGTGTAGCTTTATCACACAGAACAATTTTCCAGGTAAACCTATACTCTAAACCTAAGTCTACTTTCAGCTAAGATTAGCTTAGGCTCTTGGGTCTTTCAGGCTATTTATCTCAATTATAATGACAGAATGCTATTTTAAAATTCAAATAATATGGATTAGGAATTGAAAAGAAAACAGTACTTGTAAGACATGCCCTAGCATTGTTGTAGAGTTGACTTTACAATGTTACAGAGGGTCACTAACAGCCCCAGGTCTGTTTCCCACAACAGCCTGCTACAATACTCAAACTTCCCACTCTTGAAAAGTTCTTGATTTTAGAGAATCAAATTGAAATTAATCTGGTGATATTTTTGATATCATATTAAAGTAAATTTGTTTATTTTGTTGGCTGGCCAAAAATAGACCATAAGTGAAAGCCCTTGCTGAGTACCTAGAGTTGGGGCCCAGAGACTGCCAGTACAAAGTAACAGGCTAGTAGGCATCTATCTGTGGGTGTCAATCAATATGGAAGATCAACAAGAAAGTAAGAAGCCACTCCCATTCACTTCACATATTGACGTAAGTTGAACATTTTGCCTATCAGAGGGAATCAGTACAGTGCTGAATTCTTGCTGCTGCTGAGGTTTTTAGGCCTTTTGTTGCCTTGGATCCCCCTGTTTGGTGCCCTGTTCTCGCCTGCCTCAGTCCTGCAACCTTCAACATTCTTGATTTTCAAGTGTGCTCAGGTGGATGAGGAAGGTTGCAAGCAAGGGGTTTGTGTTTTCAAGGCAATGTGTAAAGAAAAAGAAATAATAAAAGTTGACATCATTTGTAAGTGATGTGACTGTCCACAGAAAATACAAGCAACTATTTAGATAAGTTAACAACCTCAAAAAGAGAGTTCTTTTTTTAATTTATTTTTTATTGCAGTAACATTGGATTATAACATTATGTCACTTTCAGGTGTACATCATAATGCATTTCAAATTCTGTGTAGATTACATCATGTTCACCACTCAAAGACTAACTATAATCCATCACCACACATGTAGGACTAGTCACGCCTTTCACTCTACTTCCACCACCCTTCCCCTCTGGTAACCACCAATCCAATCTCTGTTGCTATGTGTTTGTTTGTCCTTGTGTTTATCTTCTACTTATGAGTGAGATCATATGATATTTAACTTTCTCCCTCTGACTTATTTCACTCAGCTCAATACCCTCAAGGTCCATCTATGCTGTCACAAATGGCAGGATTTCATCATTTCTTATGGCTGAGTAGTATTCCATTATGTATATATACCACGTCTTCTTTATCCATTCGTCCCTTGATGGGCACCTAGGTTGCTTCCAAGTCTTGGCTATTGTGTATAATGCTGCAATGAACATAGGGGTACAGGTATCTTTATGACTTTGTCTTTTCAAGTTCTATGGATAAATACCCATCAGTGGGATAGCTGGATCATATGGTAGATCTATTCTTAATTATCTGAGGATACTCCATACTGCTTTCCATAGTGGCTGCACCAGTTTGCACTCCCACCAGCAGTGTACAAGTGTTCCTTTCTCTTTACATCCTCTCCAACACTTGTTGTTTCCTTTCTTGTTAATTATAGCCATTCTGACCAGAGTGAGGTGATATCTCATTGCAGTTTTTATTTGCATTTCCCTGATAGCTAATGATGTTGAACATCTTTTCATATGCCTGTTGGCCATCTGTATATCTTATTTGGAGAAATCTCTGTTCAGATCTTTTGCCCATTTTTTATTGGGTTGTCGGGGTTTTTTTTGTTGAGATGTATGAGTTCTTTGTATATTTTGGATATTAACTCCTTATCAGATATATGGTTTGCAAATATCTTCTCCCAGTTGTTAGGTTGTCTTTTCATTTTGTTGATGGTTTCCTTTGCTGTGCAGAAGCTTTTTAGTTTGACCTAGTCCCATTTGTTCATTTTTTCTTTTGTTTCCCATGCCTGGTTAGACATGGTACTTGAAAATATGCTACTAAAACTGATGTCAAACAGTGGACTGCCTATGTTTTCTTCTAAAAGTTTCATGGTCTTCGGTCTTACATTCAGGTCTTTAATCCATTTTGAGTTGATTTTTGTGCATGGTGTAAGATAATGGTCTACTTTCATTCTTTTGCATGTGGCTGTCCAGTTTTACCAACACCATTTATTGAAGAGACTCTCTTTTCTCCATTGTATGCTGTTAGCTCCCTTGTCGAACATTAGCTGTCGATAAATGTGTGGGTTTATTTCTGGGTTCTCAATTCTGTTCCATTGATCTGTGTGTCTGTTTTTGTGCTAGTACCATGCTGTTTTGGTTACTATAGCTTTGTAGTACATTTTGAAATCAGGGAGGGTGATATCTCCAGCTCTGTTCTTTTTCCTCAGGATTCCTTTGGCTATTCGGGGTCTTTTCTTGTTTCATATAAGTTTTAGGATTCTTTGTTCTATTTCTGTGAAAAATGTTGTTGGAATTTTGATAGGGATTGCATTGAATCTGTTCTGTAAGTTGCTTTAGGACCTATGGACATTTTAACTATGTTAGTTCTTCCAATCCAACCGCATGGATTATCTTTCCATTTCTTTGTGTCTTCTTCAATTTATTTCAACAATGTTTTATAGTTTTTCATCTACAGAAACAATTTCAACAAACGGAGTAAAATACCTAGGAATAAACTTAACCAAAGAGGTGATAAAGAGAGTTCTTATCCCTAAACACCATAAAAAAATCTATGGAAATATAATTTTTAAAAAATTACATTTGCAATTATGAGGAATATGTTACGTGGAAAGAACCCTAACAAACCACTTGCATGATCTTTGTGAACAAAATTATAACATTTTATGGAATGACATAAAAGATCACCTAAATAAATAGACACATGATGTTGATTTATAACATAGTTTGATATTCAAGTCAGTATGAAAAGATCCATAAATGCTACTTTTCTAAGACGTTATCCCTGTGGTTAAATATAAAGTTAGATCCTTATTAATACCATATTCCAAAAATGAGCTTCAAAATTATGTAAAAAAGCAAAGGGTAGTCTGTTGATAATATCAAAAAAGAGAAAGATATATTTTAAAGAGCACAAAAAGCATAAATCAAACAGGAAAAAATTGATACATTTGATTCAATTCTGTACATAGGAGACAATCTTCTCAACAAGGTATTAGTAAACTCTATCCACCAATATATAAAAACGATGCCACAATCCAGTTTGCGTTTCCAGGATTTCAAGTTAATTTAACCTTCCAAACCAATAAAAGTAATCTACTACTTTCACAGTAAAAAGGAGAAAAAATAAAAAATTATCTCTATTGACACCCACAAAACAGCATTTGTGAAATTTAACATTCTTCGTTATAAAAACTATTAACAATCCTGGAACAGAAGACTAATGATTCTGATCACCCAATGACAACGTGTAGGGGTGTTTTTCCCCACACCACCAAGCATTTCTCAGATACCAGCTGGGTGTCCTATAATTCAATTCAATTCTGATACTATCTGCTTAGAGATAGCATCAAATTCCACAGTTTAAGCACTCAGTTTCACAAGACTGCCCCCTCTTCAGATGCCAATCACAAGTCCTGGCTATTATGTGTGCTTCTGACTGACTGGTTATAACTCAGAGATTCCCATGACCCCCTCCTTAGGTTCAATTAATTTGTTACAGTGGCTGATAGAAGTCAGGAAACCAGTTTACTCACTAGGTTACTGGTTTATTACAAAGGATATTAAAGGATACTAATCAATAGACAGATAAAGGAGATATATAAGGGGATGTCCTGAGCAAAGAGGCTTCTGTTCTCATGGAGTTTGGAGTCTGTCACAGTGGCACGTGGAAGCATGCTGGTTCCCCAACCTGGAAACTCTATGGAACCCCTCCTTTGGTGTTTTTATGGAGGCTTCATTACATAGGCGTGATTAAATAAATCAGCAGCCATTGGTGATTGATTCATCCTTCAGCACCTCTCCCCTCCCCAGAAACCAAGGGGTGGGCTTGAAAGTTACAACCTGTATTCATGGTTGGTTCCTCTAGGCCCCCATCTTTAGAGGATTTCCAAAAGTCATCTTATTAATGTAAACTCAGTTGTGGTTGAAGTGCGCTCATTATGAATAACAAAAAAAAGACCTTTTCATCTTTATGGCTCTGAAGCAACTTCAGGAACTGAGGACAAGAGATGGAATATTATAAAAAAAGATGCTCCCATTGCTCTTATAGCAGGAAATTCCAAGGGTTTGGGGAGCTGTGAGCCAAGAGTGGGGACTAAGACCAAATAAATATTTTTTATTGCGTATCTCAATATCACAGAAGAGAATTTCCTTATTCTGATGAATCATATCTACAAAATCCCAGCAATAAATAGCATACCTAAAAGTGAAAAGTTGAAAGCTTTTCCTCTGAGATAAGGAATAGAACACTATCACCACATATATTCATCACTGTACTAGAAATCTTATCCAGTGTAATAAGTCAAAGAAAAGAATTAATTATATAAAAATTGGAAAGGAAGAAATAAAACTATCATTTTCACAGACAACATGAAAAGAATCCATAGAGAATTTTTTTAAATAAATAAATGACTTTAACATAGATGATGGATAAAAGGTCAAGATACAAAAAATGGCATTTCTATAGATTGGCAACATAAAGTTAGAAACTGAAATTCTTAAAATAATACTACTTACTATAAAGAAAAAAAACAAGTGTCTAGGAGCAGATCAAATAAAAGGTGTGGAATATCTCTAAATAGAAAACTATAGTGAGATGATTGATGTGTTAATTAACTTGATGGGGGGAATTCTTTCACAATGAATATTTATGTCAAATCATCATGTTGTACACTTTAAAAATGTTATAATTTTATTCAATTATATGTCAGTAAAGCTTGGAAAAAAGATAATTATAAACAGCCCCAAAATCAAAGAAGACCTAAATAAATGGAAAGATATACTATGTTCATGAATCAGAAATTTCAATGTTATAAATATGTTATTTTTTTCCGAAAGTCCCCTATAGTTTCAATAGAATCCCAATTAAAATTTAAACCAGATGATTTTTCTTAGAAACTGACAAACTAATTCTAAAATGTATAGGTAAAAGCAAGAGTTAAAGAAACTAAGACAGTGTGATAATGACACATGAAACAACTAGTAAACTATGGACCATAAGAGAGGCCAAAAGCAGATTCCTATAAAAACGGACAGTTGATTTGTGATGAAGGTGATATTGGAGAGGAACAGAAAAAGAACGGTCATCTTCCTAAATAGTAATGAGTCAACTGGATATTTGTATGAAAGAAAATGGAATAAAACTTTAACTCTCCCTCACACCATATGAAAAATTTCATATGTAAATATAAAAGGTAAAAAGAAAAAACCTTCTAGAATAGAATGAAGAATAGCATCTTCATGATCATGTGATAGGCAAAGATTTCTTTAAACTGGATGCTAAATTTATTATCTATAAAGAATTATATTGATGAATTGAATTATATTAAAATTAAGAGCCCTTATTCAAACGACACCATTACGAAAGTAAAACCATAAAACATTATATGGGAGATTTGCAGTAAACGTAATTGGAAAGGAACTTGTATAGGCAATATATAAAGAAATCCAATAGATCTGTAAGAAAAAAAGACAGAAAAATGAGCAAGGGAGTAGAACAGAGAGTTTACAAAAGATGATAGATACACAAATAGCAAATATACATATGAAAGGTGCTCAAAGTCTTTAATCAGGTAAATGTACATTTAAACCACAAGGGCAACCACTACACTCACTAAGATTGAGAAAACTAAACAAATTAACAATAATATCTATTGGCAAAGATGTGAAACAATGGAAACTTTTTCAGACTTCTAGCAAGTATATAAGTTAGTACAGCCACTTGGTAAAAATTGGCAAAGTCTAGCAAATTTGAAGATATTTATACCCTAAAACTAGCATGACCATATGTCTCAATTATCTCAAATAGTCTGTTTATACTTGTTGCCCCAGAATAGTTATAGGTAGTACCTCATTTCATTCTCAAATGGATCACTTATGTCATAATACATCAAATTGCATACTTTAAATATGAGCAATATTGTACATCTTTCATAGTTTGGGTGACAAATTATGTGGTCATCCAATCTATGACTCCAAAAATGTCACTCCTAGGTCTATACCCAACAAAATTATATGCACATGTGGAAAGACATGTACAGTAAATTTCACAATGGTTTATTTGTAATAGCCACATGTTGTACTATAACATTAAAATTAGTAAACTCTTTGCTCAATAGCATTCTTAAATCTCACATAGTGAAATAAACTAGACGCCAAAGAATGCACACTGTGTAACTTCTTTCTTATAAAATTAAAATATAGGCAAACCTAGTTTATGGTCTCAGAATCAGAAAAGTGAGGGATATCCTGGGAGAGAGGAAGGAGTTAGTAATTGGGAGGAGGTACTCAAGATGCTTCTGGACACTGGCGATATCTCCTTCTTGATCTAAGTGGTGTGTTCACTTTATAATCATTTTTCAGACTATTTTGCTAATGTTCTTTTCTATATCCATGTTATACTTCATTAAAAAGATTTTTAGAAACAAAATAGTTATAGTTATATAAGGTTCTATAAGGTTTGTTATTAAAAATATGATTCTGCCTCATTCCTCATTTCCTGTTCTTCTGAGTCAACATCTTTTGACTTTTTAAAGTGATTCTTTTGATATTTACTCCTTATCAAGAATGTGCTATTTTTGGCCATTCTTGGATTTTCAGTCCTCAAGATTTTCTATTGCCTTTCCTTTATAGGAAATAATAATTTACACTTTTTTAAAAAATCACCTTGTCTCCTTCTCAAATCCCTCCTGTACACAAGCTATCTGTTTTCCCATAACTCCAATTTTGTTAATTATATTTTGCTTAAATCAATTTTCATTGTTCATATTACTCTTTTTTGAAATACTATTCATAGTATTTCAATTTTTTTTTTAAAGATTTTATTTTTTCCTTTTTCTCCCCAAAGCGCCGCGGTACATAGTTGTGTATTCTTCGTTGTGGGTTCTTCTAGTTGTGACATGTGGGATGCTGCCTCAGCGTGGTTTGATGAGCAGTGCCATGTCCCCACCCAGGATTCGAACTAATGAAACACTGGGCCTCCTGCAGCGGAGCGCGTGAACTCAACCACTCGGCCACTGGGCCAGCCCCCATAGTATTTCAATTTTTAAAGTCCCCTTTTTCCTTGAAGTTAAAAATTGTCTTGTATTCTCATTTGCTTAGGTTTTAATAATTATTCCTAATCCATCTTCAATTTCTCACTCAGCTGCATAAATATCTTCTCAGTATGTTTAAACACATAGCAATCTATCAATTTTGAGAAATAGAATATTGTTAGCTCCCTAGGACCCTCACTTGCCCCTTTGATTCCAACGGTCCTCTTATCCACTTAAAATTAATTTCTATACTGAGTTTTTTAATACTCATTTCTTTATTTTTCATTATTATTTTATCGCTAGTGTTTGGAGCTCTAAAGAATAAAATGCAATTTTTCCCGGTTTTGAAATTTATACACATGAAATCATACTGCATGTATTATTTTGCACCTTTCTTTTTTTCATTCAATAATATGCATAGGAAGTTTACCCTTGTTATCACTATACTTTTATTTTTGCTGGTGTTTTGAGTGAATTGGGGATGCATCACAGGCCCAGAGTACTAGAACCTCAGAGAGCAGGGCCCAACAGAGAGCCCCATTTAGGGTGATGCCTAGTGGAGCCCTGGGAGTAGGGCTGACTCATACCCCAGAATGTTAGAGACACTGGCACAGGATCCCAGCCCTGGGAACCCTAGGGCAGGTGTGTGACTCGGGCACAGAGCTGCTATGGAGGTGGGCCACCAGAGAGAACCATCATGGGGGCAGCGACCAGGCACATAGCTATCTTTGGGGAAGGGCCACCAGGATCCTTGGGGACAGAAGCTCTGTAAAGCAAGACCCCCACCCTAGTGGATCCAAAAGGCAGGAACACTACCCTAGTGGGTCGAGAAGGGTGGATCTCACCCCAGTGGGCCTGGAGGGCAGAGCATTGAGTCATAAAAGATTCTTAAGCCTTAAGGTTTTGGACTTGCTCTTATCCTATCACTCCTTTCTTGTTTCCTATTTCTCCCTTTTGGAATGGGAGTATCTATCTTATGCCTGTCCTACCATTGTATTTGGAAGCACACAGTGTTTGATTTCACAGGTTCACTGTTAGAGAGGAATTTGGTGTTGTCAGTGTTCTGGAATTTGATCATTCTAATAGGTGTGTAGTGGCATCTCATTGTTGTTTTAATTGGCATTTTCCTGATGATATATCAAGTGGAGCATCTTTTTGTATGTTTATTTGCCATCTGTACATCTACTTTGGCGAGGTTTCTGTTAATACCTTGGCTCACTTTTTAATCAGGTTGTTTGTTTTCTTACTGAGGAGTTTTAAGAGTTCCTTGTATGTTTTACATAACAGTCCTTTATCAGCTATGTCTTTTGCAAATATTTTCTCCCAGTCTGTGGCTTGTCCTTTTATTCTCTTGAACGCCACACTTTTGAAGAATCCTTTGGGGATTTGGTGATATGAATTGAAATGATTCTCACATTTCCTTACTGGCAACTTCAGATGTAGTTCTTTGGGGTTTCTAAGTCAGTTAAAAGTATTCCATGTGCTTTGCAGCTTCCAAAATTTTGTTTCTTCTCCCATTATTTTTATATTTTGGATTTATGCATTTAAAAAATAAATCTAATGTCATTTTAGCTCAATTCCAGAGAAATTGAGCTAAATGAACTTGGCCGATCTACTTTTTGTAGTCAAATCTCAACACCATTTCCATATATATAGATCTATGTATCTATCTATCTATGTATCTATCTAATGTTAAAAGTAACCTAGTGTCATACAGAATTGATACTGGCTCAATACAAGTTGACATAGGGGAAGCCATATTGTAGAAAAGAAACCATATTATAAGTTTGAATGACCTCCAATTAACTAACCCAGACATGCTCTGTAAATTTTATGGCCCCTCCCAGCTGCTATAAGTTGATGATAACTTTGTTCTTTTAAGTTCCTTAGGAATGTCATGAACTCCGGGAAGAGAGTCTATGCTGATAGCCATCATCAATGACAACTGAAAGATGAGGGTATAGGGCATTGCTCTGGGGTCTCTGATGAAAATCCAGTAAAACAAAGGACTATCAGGAAATAAGACCTGATGTCTGCCCCCACCCAGAGATCGTATGCCTCCCTCACCTGCAGGCCAGCCACCTATGTAATTGGCCTGTAGTCTTTGCTCTGTAAGATGGCTCTTTTTGACATTAGTTGGCCATCTTCCCTCTTGCTAGCAAGCTGTAATAAAGTCCTTCTTATTCTACCACTTTGCCTCTTGACTATTGGCATGTCTTGTGGCACACAGACAACCCTCTCATCTTGGGCAGTAAGAGCATTTTGAAGGATTTTCATTTTTAAAAGCCTACCAATTCTTTTTCATGTGAAATTAAAGTAGCACTGTTTTAAATTGATAATACTATCAACTATAGTAAATTAGTGTAGAAACCTAAGTTCTGTAAAAGATAAACAAAAACAAATTTTAGCATAGTTGACTACTGCTAAGAAATACTGAAGGTGAGCAAATTTTGCCATCCCAAAGTATGTCTCTTTGGCATAAGGATTATTTTGAACAAAAGGCAATCAAAATCCAGCAAATTCAGGAAAATCTCTTTACCTCTCTCTCAACTGACTAAATTTAGATTGGAAAAGTGGCCTATACCAGGAAGATAGCTATTATCAGAGATAATTTCTTAACTAAGAAATTTATCTGCATAACAGGGTGATCTTTGTTTTCCAAACATCTCCTTTCACCTTCCTGTGAATGGTTTTCCTCCCCTTTATCTCCTCAGAGCCCTACCCTTTCCTTAGCTCAGGATGCTATATAAACTTCAGTTATATGATTGCCTTTGGAGTCTTCATATCTTTATGAGGCTTTTGTATGTATGTTGATTAAATTTGTTTATCTCCTGTTAATCTAGCTTATATCAATTGAGTTACTAGACCAGTCAAAATACCTAGAGAAGGAAAATTTTTCTGCCCCTATGGTTGATGACCATGAAGTAACCTTCACTGGCTGCACACTCCTCACTCCAGGGCTGCTGCACCTAAGAGATCCTTGGATCTCTGACAAAAGCTGGCAGAAGGTAAAAATTCTTACCACATCAGTATCCAAGATCTCTGCTTGCAAGGTCTGATGGAAATGAGAGTTGTAAGAGTACTTTTCTTTATGCAATTTTAGATAAGCAGGAAAAAAATATTTGTGATAGTTTCTTGGGTATAGTGTCTCTGGTAAAGATTTGTATGAGTACTCTTGTTTTCAGTTTTTCTTTGTCTCTGTCTTTTGTGTCATTTGTAATAAGAGTGAAAACCATAGGGCATAACACAGGCATAGGTCCTAAAAGCCTGTTGTTTGAACCAGCCTCACAGACTGGTGAGTTCATGACTCTCACCAGACCAGTATCTGTTTAGACAAATTTTGCCATGAGTTAATGTGCATATGAGATAAAGGTTATTGCTAATAGGAATCTCAGAAGCAGCTGCAAAATTAGTGGGTGTGGGTAAAAGCTGTTAGAGTGCTTGCCACCATAGGGGAGGAAGACATTTCCTTTACCAGCTCTGTGTCCTTCTGGCCAGAAAACAAATTAAATTCACATGAGACAGAATAACAGGAGAAAATTAAACAAAGCTTTATAACATGTATACATGGGAGAGGCTCAGGCAAACTGAGCAACTCACCAAAATGGTGGAAGTTCTCATCTTAAATACCACCTTCAGCTAAAGACAAAGGAGGATGTTAGGGGTGGGGGAAGTCAGTTATGGGAGGTTAGCAGACAAGTACAGTAAACAAGAGTAAGGTTAGTATGCAGACTTGAGTCCTTGCCTTCCACATTAAGAGTTTCTAGAGATAATGTCATCTCCCCTTCTTCCTGGTACAGAGAGGGAGACAGCATTACAGATGGAGATTTCCTTTACAAATGTAAATATCTCTTAACAAAGGGTAAGTAAATTATACTATTCAGAGTTTCTTTCTTGTCTGCAGTAACCAGCCCAAAATAATCCTCATGCCAAAGAGACATATCTTGGGGTGGCCAATTTCAGTCACCACCTAACTCAAATACCCTGATGTTAGGATAAGTTGGTATAAGTTGGTCATGGAATGGGCTTAACTGACACTAAGGTCACTGTCAACCTCAAGCAATGAGGTACGTTGTAAAACACCACACAATCCCCAACTCAGTGGTATATCCCTCTTAGGTATTAATTTGGCTCCAAGAAACCCAAGGCTTAGCTAAAGTCATTAATATGCACATTAAAAAATGATGAAGGGGCCATCTCTGTGATGTAATGGTTAAGTTTGGCATACTTTGCTTCAGTGACCAGATTTTCAGGTTCAGATCCCAGAAGTGGACCGACGCCACTTGTCAGCCATGCTGTGGCAGTGACCCACATATGAAGTGGAGGAAGATTGGCACAGATGTTAGCTCAGGGCTAATCTTCCTCAAGCAAAGAAAAAGAAGGATTGGCAATAGTTTTTAACTCAGAGCTAAACTTCCTCAGAAAAAAAAAAAAGAAAAAATCAATGAGATTTTCCTCTCATCTTGTTTTATATCTAGAGAGCTTAGTTTTATGATAATTGAGAATATTCTTTGTGGTCTTTGCCACCTAGAAGATGTGTGTACCAGTGTGCATTTGGTGGCCAATCAAATAGACTGAGATTCTGAGCAGTTGTAGCCAGTTAGTCAGAAGCACATGTAACAACCAGGCTTGTGACTGGTATTTCTTTGTCCAATTGTACCAGCTGTCAGATGAGTTTGTCATAAGGGGGTCTCAATCTATAAAGAGTTTTTGTCATCTCAATCTACATTGTCTCAATCTGGATCTTGTAAGGACTGGAGTCTCATTTAGGATGCCTCTTGCATCCATGATTAAGCCATAAAAAAGCTTATTGATTTGAGTTTCTGTTGAGATTAATATAAGATCCTCCTCATCAATGGCCAGGAGACGGATTCTTTGAACTGGCTATGTTTAAAGAAAAAAAAAATTAGAAGGCTCTCATCCTAAACAATTGTCTTACTTGTACCTATGGAAAGATCAAGTTGAAAAATGAATATAAAGGAGTATAATGGCTCGCATTAGGATAAGATGCTTAGTAAGCATCTTAATGAGATGGAAGAACAGAAACTAGACTTTGAGCAAAGTCCAAATCTAACATAAATTCCCTTTCTCCCCACTCTTATACTGCTCTTTATTTCAAACTCCCTCTCCCTGACCCTCCAGAAGATCTTTGGAATCTGCCTAAACCCCACCTCTCAAAAGCCAACTCCATTGCCTCAGAAAAGTCCTTCATATCCCAAAACATTGCCAACTTCCACAGAAAAATCTATTAAATACTCGGCTGACTATTTTGATTTCCCTTTCTTTACAATATTTACAGAGTACTCTGGCCTACTCTCCAGGCCCAGAGTATGCAGGCTACTCAAGTAAATACTAAAAGTCAGGAATTTGAACTTAAGAGAAGCACCCAAGAAATGCAGCAAGGCTCAATTTGCTGTCACTTATAACTCTTCCTATTTCCCAGGGCTCTGTAATCAGGCTCTGTCAACTTCAGGCCTTCCTATACAATCTCTTTTGTGGATGTATCCTGGACTCCCACTGCAAAAAGTTTTATCTTCTGGACAGCAGCAGATCTTCTAAATTATAAAGCCCTTTTACCTCCACTTTCAGAAGATCCTACCAAATTTAGAGAGGAGTTGAAAAGATTCATGGCCATTCATAGCCCCATTCACAGGGACCTATATGGGCTGTTAAAGGGTATTCTTTTCACCCTTGATTATACTTTAGTTATCAGACAATCCAGACAGCCCCATAGGAAAACCCCCTCACAGAGAAAACAAATGGCCAGAATTTCTCCTGGGACCTCCTACAAATGAGCAAGAAATGGCTCAGCTAGAAGCTGATATTCACAGGCTGATGGGAGCAATAGTAGAAGCTTTCCCTGTAAGGTAAAATGGTCTAAGGTTGAACTATGCACTCAGAAAGAAGGAAAGTATTTAAAAGCCTTTGTTGAATGTTTTGTACAGACTTTACAGAGGTATAATGCAATAAACTTTGAAGCTCCAGAATACAGAAATCATTTAATTTCCACATTAGTGGGAAATTTTCTTCCTGATATAAAAAGACAAATTCAAACTAATGTGATTGAATGGGTTGTTGAATTTCTAAGTATTACAATGAAAGCAGCTACCCAATTTGAAGATACCTTGAAGGAATGCCAAAGAAAAAAGAAGTTAAAAATCAACAATTCTTTATTTGCAACCTGAATCTTTAGAGAAACAAAAGCACAACTCAGAGCAACTCAAAATTCACCCAGACCCTTTCCTATTTGCCTTCAGACATTTGCAGATACTTTTTAAAATAAGGACTTTGGAAACAGAATTGTCCTACACTTAAGAAAAAGATAAAATATTTAACTAGTAATTACCTTAAATATCTGAAAATAGGCATATATGTCCCCAAAACTTAACTTGGAGAAAACTTGGATACTTTCTCTTTAACTTTGTGATGTAGATTTTATTCCCATATTCTCTAGTATCTAAGAGCCATCATTTAAAATGCAAACTTTAGGGTGAAGTTTCTGATGAGAAAGAAATAAAAGGGACTATTTCGAAACAGGGCAAATGAAAATCTTAAATGTCCCCTCCACAAATATTAGTAAAAAGCTTTAGCCATCATCGCAGGTGAGTTTATTCAACTGCCAAAATAAAATTTGGATCCAAATCTTCTTTTATAAACTAGTGAATTTTGTGTCTGACTCATGGCTAAATTTTACAACAATAGTGATAAAGTCTCTGTCTCTGTATGTTTATACATGTCCACATATTTATGTTGTAGGTGTGTGATATTTTTGTACTTCTGGATAGCATTTCCAGAACTAATTTGTAAAAGAGCTCTATCAGTTTGATTGAAAGTCAAACACTTGTAAGGATTGAGCATTACAAAACTCTCAGAAACATAGAAACTAACCCAAATGTTTTTCAAGTTCATGGAATCCAGGGTAATCTTTGGTAAATAAAAGCTAGTTGAGTTTTGTTAATTTAATTAAAGAGGCATTCTTTCAGAGTCATTAGCATTAAGTATAATGCAGAGAATCAATTTTTATTCTACATAGATTTATCAGTCAAATTCATATTATCTCTGTTACAAAATCTGTCAAAAGAAAAATAGCTTGGGGTGATGTTGCCTTTGTCTAATGTCTCACGAAATTTTTGTGAGTAAACATAATTGTTAGGAGAAGATGATTTAGATGGATGTAAGTGGGATAAGAGTTTTTAAGTGAACTTTTTGATGATAATATCTTTTATGGTATGTGTACTCACAACCAGTTTCCCAAATCTTTTTGGTAACTTGAAACCTTAAAACTTAAAATTAAGTGATGGAAAATTTATTGAATGTCTGGATCATTTCCAAAATAAGATAATATACTGAAACATTAATTACTGGACATAAGTTTATCTAATTTTGACTTCCTAATACAGAGGAACTAAGAATAAATTTGGGTCTGTAAGTAAATGTGTTTTCTGCTTTATTGAAAGATTGTACTATGAAGAAGCATATGTTTTTAGAAATTAGGAAATGCATTTATAAATTTGCCAATCTAAAGAATACTGGTGTAGCAGTTATTTATGCAATTGCTTACTTCCTAGTTTCCACTAGAAATTAAAGTTTCCAAGGATTAAAACATCTAATTAATATATGTGATTAAATCGTTAGAAATAATAAGTGCAACAACTCTATGCAAGGAAAGCAGGATGTGTTTTGGGACAAGAAAATTTATGATATATGAGGATGCATTTTTGTTAAGGAAAAAGAAAGTAAATTTTTCCTAAATTAAAACTGCATATTTCAAAATGGGAAAGAAGAGAATAAAAGACAAATTAAATTAAAAGTTGAGAAGAACAGCGAGAGAAAGGTGGGGGAGAGAGAGAGACAGAGAAAGAGAGAGAGAGAGAGAGAATCTTACCTTGTGTGGTCAAGTTGGCTAAAATTGAATGAATTCATTATAAGGGTCAAAAAATGAAGCTTTAAAATCAGTAGTGTATTTATTTAAAACTGAAACTTGATTTTATTTCATCTGCCAAAAAGACCAGTCTTTCTTCTACTATTGGTCTGCTCTTGGTAAGAAGATATTGTGAAATGATTTTCTTTGCCTTTTAAGTAATCTGCCTAGAAAGCAAAAATCAGAGTTTTATCAAAATAATTTCCCATGTTTCATGTTATCTTTATTATCAGGTTTTTGATTACTTAAGAAAACAGAGTCTTATTAATATTACAAGAGCTAAGTTTTCCTCACAACTATGTAATCTTCTGTATTTGCCTTTGAATTCTTTTATTGTCACTTTGGTTAAATAGATAACTAAGCATGATTTAATAATGATCTGGGATCCTGATTTAGTCAAGTGTTCAAACCTTTTAATATTTTTGACAAACTTCCCAAAACCAATTCTAAATAACGTCTTTTTCACCTGTAACTAACTTTGAGATTTTCCAGAGGGTCCCTGGAACATCTCAAAAGATTAGTTCTGTCTCTAGTTGTCTAGAGATTAATTAGATTAAACAAATTGGTCTTATTTAATATGTTAAATTACATGGCAAACTGTCAATTAAGAAGTAATGCTAAACTTTTAGATTCTATTTGTATGGTTGTGTTATTAATATGTGTTCTAGAAATTACTTGAAATTCCTAGAAATCTGATATGTCCTGGTATGCTATCACTTGTAACTCTAGTTATTATCTTGAAGTGTTGTGTGTCACAGAAATAACCAAATTTCCTAGTCATTGCGTTATAATTAACTCTCATCGGATCTTTAACGATGAGCATTTTTAAGTCTTCTGTCATTTACAGTTATTGTTTTACTCTGAGGTTTTTAAAAAAGTGCTTCATCATCAAAGACATTCATGGAAAGGAGTCTGGCAAGCACACATTTCTGATAACTTTCAGGTCATAAAACTGAACTGGGTAAGAATTTCCAGAACTAATGGGAAAACTGATTCAAGCAGAACCAGAATTAATAACATGGGACTGAATGAAGAAGGAGGGTGATTATAATTTTTATGACTTTTTCTGAAACATTGATGGTGATTTAATGTTTGTTTTTTTCACATTTAAGGAAAGTTTTTCTCTTAAGTTACCTATGTCTTACAACAATTTGGTAAAGTGTACCTTTGTAAACAAAGATGAAACAACTTTTCTCCCTACCTGCTCCCGCCAGAATTTGAAAACTCTTGGTGACTGAGTATTCTTATTTTCATGGCAATATGGTTATTGCATAAGTTCAATAAAAATTTGTTTACTTTGTAATGGGAAACAGTTGGAATCTGGTTTTATTAACAAGGCTTTGACTGAAATGTCATATTTGAGAATGATGTGCATAGAATCAGATATGACTAGAGAGCTTTAAGGAACTAAGGTTGACTATACAAAGCCAATAAAGTCCTTTGGAAAAATCAGCCTAGTACCTTGCTTACAGGATTCCTGTCAGCCCTACAAGGTGAGTAAGAAAAGTCACTTCCTGGTGGGCACAGGAACCTTAGGATATTTTGCTGCCCTCAAAAAGAGAGAATTCACCCAAATCTGTAGGAATTGCAGACAAATTCTGATGGTGAGTTTTTGGTTTGGCTTTCCAGTCTCCAGAGGCTTTTAGAAGTCTAATCTGTGATTCCTTATGAAAAGCTCCAGCAAAGCAGACTTCAAAGAACCCTTCGATCACTATTGTTGCTGCACTTATGTAAGTAATCAGGCCAAATTTGCAAACAAATTAGTCTTACTATTGTTGTCTTTGATAGAAATGGGGTTGACTGTAGAGAGAAAAATTATATTGCAATATAAACTATAATACACACTTGTGGATATAAAATTCAAGTTCTGTTGATTGTCTCTGAGGTTTTGTTATTTACCTGTAAAACTGGACTGGATCCTGAATTGTTCTATTTTCCTCAAATATCTAGCTACAACTCTCCAAACTAATGATTTCCAATTCTCTCCCATTCTTTTGATTTGGAATCTTTGAGAACAAAAACTATTTTGTTCTTGAAGCTCTGCAAACTGAAGCTAAGCAACTTGATATAAACCAGAGAAATTGCCACCATAGATCGTGTTTGGACAATCTTCTCCAAGCCTGTTTCTGTGTGGGCCACACAGAAAGTTTACCAGTACACCAGATGACATCATCAGATACATTCAAACTGCAAACCAGATAACCTGTCAGGTTGACACTAGCTGCCCTCACTCCATCTGAAGATGCCTGGAGCCTGAGATCTAGAAATCTTTTCAACTAGCAGCACTAAAGACTCATAATTTATAATTTGCTCCAACTATTAACCTTTGCTTTTATTTTTGTTTCCATAGAAATGCCTTTTAGTAAATACCTGATTGCTTGTGTATGCAATATAGGCCTAACTTTGGAAGCCCACCTACATCATCCACCTCCTGAAATGAGACACAACTCTTTAAACTGAACTGACCTATTCTCAAGACAGACTGGTTCAATAAGCCATGGAGCAATCTATCAACTTAGCTTCTAGATTATGAAACATCTTATTTAAAATTTTAAAGGCAGGACTGAAGCTGAGCAGTTTTTGTCACCCCAAAATATGTCTCTTTGGCATAAGGGTTATTTTCAGTTAAGGGCAATCAAAATCCAGTACATTCAGGAAAAGCTCTTTACCTCCCCTTCAGCTGCCTAAATTGAGGTTGGAAAGGGTGCCTGTACCAGGAAGATAGCTATTACCAGAGATAACTTCTTAACTAAGAAACTTATCTGCATAACAGGTCAACCTTTGTTTTCCAAACATCTCTTCTGGCCTTCCTGTGAATGGCTTCTCTCCCCTTTGTTTGCATTCACTCAGACCTCTACCCCTTTTCTTAGCTCCTTTAGCTCAGCTGAAAACACATGGAAGAGGAAACCAATGTACTTCAAAGCCTTACAGGGAGATGTCAGTGGTTAACTCTAGGTTCAGAGCTATTCTCAGATTTGTAAGTTTTGAATATTTTAAATTTAACATGAATGATCGCAATATAGGGAAGTGTTTTCACATGCAACAAACTGAAAAAAAGGGATTTATAACAGATGAGGCCGATTTATTAACGTAGAATGGGACATTTATTTGTCATGGTACCTGTTGATGAAAATAATCCATAACCAATCTATAAATGAAAATTTGCGAGGGTTTATTCTGAGCTAAACTGTGAGGACCATGGCCTGGGGTCTTTCTTCCAAAAGGAAGAAAGGGCACCAAAGAAGTGAGGTATATAGAGTGGTTATATACCCCCAAAGAGGATGTTTCACATAGGATTGAAATGTCCCTTTTACAATAGTCACGAGACTACTCTGTCGGCACAGGGACTGATGGAAACAGCATATAGGTTTGCTGTCTCAGTGAACACGGCAGGGTGACAGGTCTGCTGTCTCGAGCTGGGTGGTCACAGGCGAGCTGGCTGGTCACAGGAAAGTGCAGCAATAAGTTCCTAGCCTAAGGAAAGATGTTTATCCTTAAGGAAATGCCAATGTGGGGGGAAGTTGCACATTTATCTTAAGGCCATTTGTTCTTGACATAGTAAATGCTTAAAGCAGATATAAAATGCATGCTCAATGGCCTGGTCAGGCCCTTCTGCAAAAAACAAAGTCAGGCCGAATTAGGTTTACACCAAATGGCTTCCTCATATACTCCAATATATCCTATTGCTTGCCATCCCTATTTGTCATACCTGAAACTGCCCAATTAGTTGGGAATCTCTCCCTTATGTTTTTTTTCATCAATAAGAAGAATTCTTCTGAAATTTGAGGTCAAATACTCTATAAATAATTTCCTGGAGAGGGAACCTCACAGAGATAGAAACTTTCCTGGACATGGGAAATTAAAAAGCAGGAGAGAATATTTTTTGCCTCTACCGTGAAAAATCAAATGAAGACTCCAAGTTCAATGGGGTTTCCAACTATTATTTCTGTAAAAAGAATCCACACGTGGAAGATAAAACAATGGGCAAGAAGTGAACCTTGCACATAAGGAGTTCAGGGTATAGTGGTAGATAAAGACTCATAAAGAGGTACTTATAAAATGCACAGGTAAAATGATAGACCCATTTATAGCATCTTCTGGAAAAAATAGAGTCCCATATAATAGGGTGAAATGAAGGTGGAACATTTTACTGGTGGGGAAAATAGTATGTTAACATAAACTTTTACTATTGGTATTTTTGTTTTCTACAGATGGGTAGCAAGTTTTGTTTAATGGTATGGATTCTTACCTTTAAATTCAGATATTATCTGAATTTTTCCTTTTACATTTTTTCCATATTTTCAGGGATTTGCTTACTTTAAATTTGGTCCTAAAGAAGCTTTTTGCAAAAGAGCATTAAAAACTTTCTCAGCATGTCTAGAACTCTCATGTAGTTTAGTCTTAAGTAAAATTTAGTAAAAATGACTGTAAGATACAGATGAAACTCTACTTTTCACATGGTGAACAGATTTACCTTTCAATCTGAGTTAGATAGATTTAATCTAGGAGAAGTTTATGAAAGAGAACCAAACCAAGAATTCACTTTCTATTTTCTTTGAGTTAAAAGCAAATTGTTCTCAGAGGAAAGTAAAGCTGCTTTTGGAAGTGAGCTATAGCGTCCATATTTTTCCAATATTTTGAGAACTGTTTTTCCATATTTTAATCATTCAAATTTAATTGGAAAATATCAAAAATTATTTTTTGTGTGTGCACTATACTTATTCTTAATGACAGGGAGTTTCGGTTGACTATCAAAAGAGATGGAATAATTTGACATTTTGAAATAAATATCACAGCATACTTGGAATGTGGATGTATATAAATACAAAATATAGTAAGTACAAAATACAAAGACACAGAAATAATTCTTGCATGATTTTAAGTATCAACTGACCTTTTTCCTGTAAAGCAGTTGTAAATTCACAAAGTATTGCATATGCTAAGAAAAGGCATGAGAATCATTTTAAATTCAATAAAATTGTTTGCCATAAGAAAAATTCATACCCGCTTCTCTCCTGAACAACCAAAAAAGCAAACTGTATATCTCAAGATAGTTTATTTATAGCAAACAGTGTCCCTTACGAATCGGCTAGATCATAGTTTTCAGGAAATGTCAAATAGGTGACTATTAGTATTGATTTACAATGTACACAAAACTCTACAGTACACAAGTAAGGAGTGCCATGTACAGGCAGAAAAAAGCACAAGATTTAGTTTACACTCTCCAGAGTTCTTGTTTCATTTTAAAGAGCACTTCGAGAAAATTTGAGAGAAACATCATTCAAAGGAATTCTGAGATTTTATAGAGAATTATTTAACAGCTAGTAGCCAGGGCATTTGATCTTAAAACTCATTGGCCCTGATTATCACTCCCTATTGAGTAGGCCCTAGAAGCAATGGGTTCTGGGAGTTCCAGCTTTCCGGTGGCTCATGAAGCTATGCAACATATTGAATCTTGTTTCATTAGAGTTGTAAAAGGCTTTTGAAATCTAGTTCAGTCCTCATGTTTGAATGAAATCCAATTCTTTCTTTAAAAATTTAAAAACATTCATCTCTTCTGCATGTGTTTTTGATGATTCAGCTACACATTCTAAATGATAAACATTTACTTATTTATAAAATTTATTCTTCCTCATTTTCTAATGTATTTCTTTCAGCATTTCTTCTTCTTCTTTCCAAACTACTTCTTTTTATAAATTCTTTAGTTTCTTAACTTCCAATCCTTTTTTCATCAATAACATGCTGAATACTATGAAATTTCCTCTGAATAGTTCATGTTTTAGGCTTGATGTGAGGTATTTATTTATTTTTTTTAAGGATTATGAAGTAATTTATATTTTCAACTTTGAGTCTTTAATTAAATGTCTAGAGGCTAAGGTTTCATTGGTTAGCTTTGATTATCTATTCAATTTTTTTTTTTCTTTTGGTGTAATCTCTTTTTGGTCAAAGAATATGGTTCATAAGATTTTTACTCTTTAAAAGTTGTTAAAGTGGTCTTTGTAATCCATTACAAAGCATGCAATATTTAAAGAGCATACAAGACTATTATTCATACTGTGATAGAGATATATAATTTGGAAAAAAACACCAGTATATACATTGTATTTAGAAACATAGGAGAAGATGATCTTCTCAGAGGACTAAGTACAGATAGAGAAGAGAGGCAGTTCAAGAACAGAGACACTCCAGTATGTAAAGGTCAGATTGTGATGAAGCATCAGCAGAAAAGATTAAGAATGAGAGGTCATTGAGAAAAGAGAACAACCATGGGAATGTGAAGTCCTGAAAGCCAAATGGATAAAATGTTTCATGAACAAGAGTTTGATGAACTATCAAATTATGTAGATAGGTCAAGTTATAGGAGGACTGAAATGCCTTGTTCAAATTTACAGTGTAGAAGTCATTAATGGTCTTGACAAGAGTTGTTTCTGTAGTGTGGTAAGAATGAGACCTTAGCTTGAGTTAGGTCACTGGAAAAATTAGAGAAGGGGATAATAGGAGAGTTATACAGAGTTCATCCATGGTAAACAAGAGGAATAGTGAATGAGCAAAAATACTGCTAGATTAATTGATTTGGAAGAAAGGAAAATGAGGAAGTGTCATTATATTTGTTATTACTTTGTATAATGGAAAATTACATTCATATTTTAAAAAGTAGAAAAAATAGCATAATAACCTCCACATACCATCACCTAACTTCAAAAGTTATCAATTATGACCAAACTTGTTTCCTCTCTTCCCTCCAAACCCCCCTACTGATTATTTTGAAGTAAAAAACACGTTATATTGTTATCTATAAATATTTCAGTATGAATCACTAAAAGGCAAAGACTTTTAAAATATCATCACAATACTACTATAACAATTAAAAATCTTAATGTTCTTAATGTCATCAAATTACCCTAATTATTATTGTTCCTTAAAATTTTTTTTTTTTAAGATTTTATTTTTTTTCTTTTTCTCCCCAAAGCCCCCCAGTACATAGTTGTATATTCTTCGTTGTGGGTCCTTCTAGCTGTGGCATGTGGGACGCTGCCTCAGCGTGGTCTGACGAGCAGTGCCATGTCCGCGCCCAGGATTCGAACCAACGAAACACTGGGCCGCCTGCAGCGGAGCGCGCGAACTTAACCACTCGGCCATGGGGCCAGCCCCAAAATTTTGGTTTTTTTAATCAGAACAATTAACGTTCATACAACATTGCAGTCTATTCACATGTCTTAAAGTCTCTTAGTCTACAGTAGTTGTTTGCAATCTTTAGTTGTATATCAGATTCACCTGGGGGACTTTAAAAATCCTAATGTCCAAGCCATACACCTGACTAATTAAGTCAGAATCTCTGGTGATAGGATGTAGGCATCAGCTTTATTATGAAATCTCTGCAAGTGATTCCAATGTTTGTTCAAATTTGAGAACAATGATTTATAGTTTTCCACTTCATCTATTTTTTTTGCTTGGAATTTGTTTGACAAAACCATCCACTTGCTTTATTCCATAATGCACACACACAATTTTCAGAATAACAATATTAACACTCTCACACAATAATATGATGAAAGTGAATATTTCATGATATTTCTAGCAATATGTTGTGTCCTTAGAATGCATTTCATTAGTAGTGTATTGATCAATTGCTGTGTTTTAAAGTTAATTAAAATATTTCTCATATGGTTATGCCTTCAATTTGCTACACAATCTCAATAGATTAATTTTGCATTTGATTTTTAGTAATGACATTTTAAAATTCTATTTTATTTTAAAAATGTCTGCATATTTACAAGGATTCTAAAGCAAATCTACAGAATATGGTATATCCAAAGAGATATAATTGCTTCTACCACTGTTTCTTTCACTCTCTTCTTTCTTTCCCTTGTAGGAAACTTTCCACTTTTTATTCATGTTTAATTTAAGCTTCCACCTTTAAGTATAAGCAAATATATACACATCATATGTGAACTATACATACATACACACATATATGTCTCTCCTTCCTCTTTGGAAAATAGAAACATACTATACACACTGGAAGTGCTATTCTGATAGCTTCTTTCTCAATGAAATAGGAGTGACATTTCTATTTCTCATATTGAGTCAACAAATTTGTGAATGTGTATTATGTACTTGGTACTTTGCAAGAAAAGCACAGTACCTGCCTTTATGAAGAGAATATTCTAAGAGAAAGTTTTTATTTCTTATATTTAGCCACAATTTTCCCATCGGTCTTTGTCTAGCCTTTGGAACAATGCATTCAACAGATATTTATTAGTGTCTACTATAAACAAGGCACTTTGGAGGCAAAGAACATATGAAACATAGAGCTTTCACTCTGTTCTGTTGGTTGACAGAGTACTGAAAACCTATACTCTCAAAGTATATTTTATTTCTCATTGGGAAAGCATTCAGTCATGAACACTGAAAGTAGTTTTACAGAACATATTGTTTCTTGATCAAAGAAGTCAAGAAGTTCAGTGGTTAAGGGAATATGCTTTAGAGTTAGATAAACTTGGGTTTACATTCTGCCTTTAATGATACGACCTTGGAAAAATTACATAACCGTTTTGAGGCCCTGTTTCTTTACATACAAAATAGATAAAAGATATCTACCTCACAGGGTTCTTGTGAGAAGTTAATAATATAATGTGCATAAAGAACACAGAACGGTACCTGATATGTAATAAACAGAAAGTAAATGGTAACAGTTTCTGTTGTTCCTTTACTATGTGACATCTTTTCAAATGTTTACATACAATTTCTATGACTTCCCTTTGTCTCTTGTTCTTACTCCTTAATATTATACTTTCCAAAATTTCTATTTGAGTTATGCCTCTCTGGAAACACGCTAGTTTCCTTGATTTGAGTAGTGGGTAAAGATCCTTGGTGTTCTTCTGGGAAATTTCTCAGCTATTTAGTGATTGAAGGAGAGCTGTCTTTCACTCAGTACATAGACAGTATTTAAGACATAACCTTGTCTTGTTGGTGTCTAAGAGGATATATTTCCTCAGTTACCTCAGGCCCTTATCAAGAAACAATATATATTCTGTTAAACTATTTTCAGTGTTCATAGTTGAATGTTTTCCCAATGAGAAGTAAAATATACTTTCAGAGTACAGATTTTCAGTACTCTGTTAACCAACAGAACAGAGTATAAGCTCTAAGTGCCATGTCTTCTTTGCCTTCCAAAGTGTCTTGCTTACAATAGCCACTAATAAACATCTGTTGAATAAATAAATAAACTGACCACATCTTTGGGGAGATCAAATAAATTACAACTTATATCTTATATAATCTTTCCCTTTTCAGAGTAAGTTTATAAATACCTGTGTTTGAGGCAAGTGCCAAGACAGTTCAACATTGAGTAATCAGAACTAACTTCATGATAGAGGTAGAATTGAAAGTGACCTTTAAAAGATAAATCCTTTCAGCAGTTCCTGATGTCAATGGGTGAGGGCAAAGCTGAGATAGATGAAGTGGAAGACATTTCCCACAAATTCCATAAAATGTTCTTCAATTACATTAGTAGACAATCATAACGTCTCTCTATTCTAAAGTACCTCAAAGCTTATAGCATATATTCTAGATTTTTTTATATATGCAAGATAAAAAAGGAGCGCATATATATATATATATATATATATATATATATATATGTTTTTTTAAGTTCTTCCATTGTACTGGACATAATCCTGAGCATACAGTATGCCTAAATAAGAGCATGTTAACATATTGTAAACACTTCAGTGAAGTACATAGGTAATCTGAATGATCAGATGATAAATTGTGTCTTGAGTTTTGAAAGAAAACTAAAGTATTAAATATTGTATGAATTATAATTTAAAAGTATTATCTAATAGTTCGAATAGCATTTACATAATGAATATCTTTGTGGTCATATGGTGAAAAGCAATCGAGTAATCAGATTTCCAATTAATTAAAATCAATTCTCCTAGATAATAGAATTGCCAATAGGGACACTCCTGATGACTTAGTTACTACCCAGACATCATAATTTGTAAAAAAGTCAAAGGAGGGCTCATAAGAGAATACTATGAAAAACTATATGCCAACAAATTGAACAACTTAGAAGAAATGGACAAATTCCTAGACTCTTACAACCTCCCCAAACTGAATCGGGAAGAAATAGAGAATCTGAATAGACCAATCACAAGTAAAGAAATAGAAACAGTAATCAAAAACCTCCCCAAAAATAAGAGTCCAGGACCAGATGGCTTCTCTGGAGAATTCTACCAAACATTCAAAGAAGATTTAATACCTATCCTTCTCAAACTATTCCAGAAAATTGAGGAAGATGGAGCACTTCCTGACACATCCTATGAAGCCAACGTCACTCTGATCCCCAAACCTGACCAGGACAACACAAAGAAGGAAAACTACAGGCCAATATCACTGATGAACATAGATGCAAAAATCCTCAACAAAATTCTGGCAAACTGAATACAGCTATACACCAAAAAGATTACACACCACGATCAAGTGGGATTTATACCAGGGACACAGGGAAGGTTCAACATTCTCAAGTCAATCAACGTGATACACTACATTAACAAAATGAGAAACAAAAACCGCATGATCATCTCAATAGATGCAGAGAAAGCATTCGACAAGATCCAACATCCATTTATGATAAAAACCCTCAATAAAATGGGTATAGAAGGAAAGTACCTCAACATAATAAAGGCCATATATGACAAACCCACAGCCAACATCATACTCAATGGACAAAAACTGAAAGCCATCCCTCTGAAAATAGGAACAAGACAAGGGTGCCCACTTTCACCACTCCTATTCATCATAGTACTGGAGGTGTTAGCCAGAGCAATTCGGCAGGAAAAAGAAATAAAAGGAATCCAAATAGGCAATGAAGAAGTAAAACTCACTGTTTGCAGATGACATGATCTTATATATAGAAAACCCCAAAGAACCCATAGAAAAACTATTAGAAACAATCAACAGCTACAGCAAACTTGCAGGGTATAAAATCAACATACATAAATCAGTAGCATTTCTATATGCTAACAATGAACTAACAGAAAAAGAACTCAAGAACTCAATCCCATTCACAATTGCAATGAAAAGAATAAAATACCTTGAGATAAATTTAACCAAGGAAGTGAAAGATTTATACAATGAAAACTACAAGACTTTCTTGAAAGAAATTGATGACAACATAAAGAGATGGAAAGACATTCCATGCACATGGATTGGAAGAACAAACATAGTTAAAATGTCCATACTACCTAAAGCAATCTACAGATTCAATGCTATCGCAATCTGAATCCCAGTGACATTCTTTACAGAAATTGAAGAAAGAATCCTAAAATTCATATAGGGCAACAAAAGACCCCGAATTGCTAAAGCAATCCTGAGTAAGAAGAACAAAGCCAGAGGCATCACAATCCCTGGTTTCAAAACATACTACAAAGCTACAGTAATCAAAACAGCATGGTACTGGTACAAAAACAGGTGCACAGATCAATGGAACAGAATTGAAAGCCCAGAAATAAAACCACACATCTATGGACAGCTAATCTTTGACAAAGGAGCTGAGGGCCTACAATGGAGAAAAGAAAGTCTCTTCAAAAAATGGTGCTGGGAAAACTGGACAGCCACATGTAACAGAATGAAAACTGACCATTCTTTTTCACCATTCACAAAAATAAACTCAAAATGGATCAAAGACCTAAAGATTAGGCCTGAAACAATAAGTCTTCTAGAAGAGACTATAAGCCACTAATTGAGAAAAAATATTTACAAGCTGCTTATCTGACAAAGGGTTAATCTCCATAATATATAAAGAACTCACACAGCTCAACAACAAAAAATCAAACAACCCGATCAAAAAATGGGCAGGGGACATGAACAGACATTTCTCCAAAGAAACTATAAGGATGGCCAATAGACACATGGAAAGATGCTCATCATCACTAATCATCAGGGAAATGCAAATCAAAACTGCACTAAGATATCACCTTACACCTGTTAGATTGGCAAAAATATCCAAAACCAAGAGTGACAAATGTTGGAGAGGTTGTGGAGAAAAAGTAACCCTCATACACTGCTGGTGGGAATGCAAACTGGTGCAGCCACTATGGAAAACAGTATGGAGATTCCTCAAAAAGTTAAAAATAGAAGTACCTTATGACCCAGCCATCCCACTACTGGGTATCTATCCTAAAAACCTGAAATCAGCAATTCCAAGAGTCCCATGCACCCCTATGTTCATCGCAGCATTATTTACAATAGCCAAGATGTGGAACCAACCTAAGTGCCCAGCAATTGATGATTGGATAAAGAAGATATGGCATATACACACAATGGAATACTACTCAGCCATAAAAAAGACAAAATCATCCCATTTGCAACAACATGGATGGACCTTGAGGGTATTATGTTAAGCGAAATAAGCCAGACAGAGAAAGACGAACTCTGTATGACTCCACTCATAGGTGGAAGTTAACATATAGACAAAGAGAACTGATCAGTGGTTATCAGACGAAAGGGGGAGTGGGGGGAGGGCACAAAGGGTGAAGTGGTGTACCCACAACATGACTAACAATAATGTACAACTGAAATTTCACAAGGTTGTAAACTATCATAATCTTAATAAAAAAAGTCAAAGAAATCAAATATTTCAAGAAAATTTAAAGCTAAATATTTTATGTTTGCTAAACCTTGGAGATTTCTGAATTTCATGATAAAAATATACTAAGTCCAAATGAGTTAGAATGATTTCCTCTCCTGAATCATCTGTTTTTAAATGTAGAAAACACTGTAAGAAATGAACTGATTCAGAATGAAAAAATAGAAAGGTGGAGGAGGAAAATAAATGCAGAAGGAGGAAGGGGCATGGGGGAAATAAAAGGATAGGAAAGGAAACCAAAGGAGATAGTAATTGACTTGGAAAAAGATTGTCACTTCCCAAGAAGAATTTAGGACTGCAGAGAAGAAGGTGTTCAACAAGCAGTGATGGTGGTTTGTTGCTTGACAAGACCAGAAAGCTGTCACCCAAGCAGCCTCACAAGATGATATTTATATCTGTATATGTATATTGTATGGAACACAGGATGCTAACCTGAAAGGCATCACACAGATCATTAACTTTAGCCTTTTCATTTGTACATATGAAAAATACGATGTACAGAGAAGTTATATAAATTGGCCAAGATCATTCAGCTGGTTAGTGATAGGACTTGATTTTCTCCATTTGTAAAAATCAATCAATGTAATGTCACAAGGCTTATGGTGATTGCTAAGGAAAACACAAGAAAGCATCCTTTATGCTTAGGAAAACATAAAATTTATCTCAAGAAGCAGCACAAGGCAGTGCCTCCACAATCTCATTTCCAAGGCTGATTATCTGGCTCTCAATCTTGGGGACTTAGAATGATAATTCTGTCAGAACAGTAAACACAGATCCATCTCTCAGGAATAGATTCATATTGTCCAAGGTCGTCAGAGTGATGTGTAAGGCCAGAATGTCAATGTATTAAATTTTAATAAGAAATGCACCAGAGAAGATTTTAACTCATTTATATTTACTGTTTTCATTACTCACTCAATAACTTCCAATGATTATTGAGTCAGTTTTTTGACATACAGAAAATTGGACATCCTTTCCATATCTAAGTAATTTTTATGAAGAAAGTCCAATGAATTACTTTGTCAGTATTTGCTATTTCATGATCTCAAAAATTGCTACCTCAATTTTCGGTAAAATGATTTTCTTTCTTTGATGGATGAAATGAGTTAAAACATATTTGAAGCTGTCTATGGAATCTCATACAGCCATAGGTTGGGAGGTGGAAGCTAAACTGCTTATTTATATGTGAATAAAATGTATATCTGAATAAAAGTTACTTCTGTCTTAGTAAGGAGTTTTTGAATGTAAGAAGAAGACTCTCTCTTGGCCCACCGTAAAACAAAAAGTGTGATTAAGGGTACAAATTGACTGGAAGTGGAAATGTATTTGGTAATACAATTATATCAGGAAACTCACTTTCTCCTGGCACAAGTTAAACATTTCATTTCTTTGGTTTTTCTAGCCCTTGTATGTATCACGAACTTTCAGTCTTACCTACTAATGTTAAGTGCCTTCTGCTCTTTGTATTTCTTAATTCCAGTTCCCAGAAGAGGAATTTGAATTGGGTCAGTTCAGTTGAGGTGTGTGCGCAGGTAGAGGGGAGGCCAACCAATGGATTACCTGCCCTGCCCTTTGGTTAGGTGACTAATCTTAAATTGGCAATGAAAGAATCAAATCTATGGTTACTTCCACCAAAGATATGGATAAGGCATAGCTGGCTAGAAATGCTATAGTTGTGGAGATCACAGCAATTTATATCTAGTACACTACAACATTCTGGAAATCCATGATATAATAGAAGCAACATTATTTATTTCTGCTTTATTTCATTAAGACATTACTGACATTTATAATTATGAACAAATATTTCCTCCTAAGTTTACAAAGTAATTTCTCACTTTTGTATAGCACTATTTAGTTGACAAAATTCTTTCATATACACATTTCCTTTGACTGTTACAATAGCCTTATTAACAAAATGAAACAGATTTAACTATTCCATTTCTAGAGTTGTAATAGCTGAGTTCGTGAGAGATTGAATGTGAGATAATGAAATAAACATTCAACTGCCAGTTAGGAAATTATGATTCTATCCTTCTATGAAATTTATTAGCTACAGGGTTGGTCAAGTTACTCTCTTTATGAGTCTCAGTTTCTCTACTTAAAATGACAGAGTAGGAGTCAGCAAGATGGTGGAATAGGACGTCACAGCCCTCATTCTCCTAAAGAATCACTGCTTTAACAATGATATAATAACTAAAATATATTTATGAGAAGTTCTGAATCCAGTTAAGAAATTAAAATACCCCAGAAAAAACAAAACCAAAAATAGCTGCAATGAATTGGGTAAGAAAAGAAATTTCACTTTAGTGATGTCAGCCTCTTCCCCAAGACTGTGCAGCTCAGCACCAAAAGAGCTTGCCTTGGAGCGTGACTTCCCCTTTAGGGAAGTGGGGAGAGAGTGAGATGAACGTCCAACACTCTGACCATTGAGTACATTTCCTGAGGGTCTGGCTTCTGTCTCACCTCATAGGCAGCACTGAAAGAACCAACATAGTTCAGATGCCTGGAGTAGCTAGAAACAAAGGAAAAGGGTTGGGAGGCTAACTGTGGCTGACATGGCTCTGCAAGATTTGGAGAAGGCACAGAACTGAGATTTCTACTCCAGGAGAGAGAGAGGTGTGGAGTATGGCTCTAACATCCCTGGCCTTTCAGTGCACTTTCTAAAGGTCTAGTTTGTGCCCCACCTCACATGAAGTGCTGAAGAAACCAGTATGGCCCAGACGCCTAGGGAAGCTGGCAATAAAGGAAAAGGTGTAGGAGATCACTTTGGCCAGTACAGCTCTGTGAGAACTAGTAAAATGTCCGTAACTGAGGCCTCTCCTCCAGAAGTGAAGGAGAATAGTGGAGTGTGCCTCAAGCATTTGTGGCCTTTCAGTGTGCCACCTGAGGGTCTGGTTTCAGTTTCATCTCACAGGGAGCACTAAAAGAACTGTCATAGACCCAGAGAGCAAGATTAAGAGCTACTAAAAGCAATACAAAAGAATGGATGCTAGGGGCAGCTAGGAACAAAGGCACAGAATCACTAGCCAGGCTGATTAGTGAAGGTCTTTCCCAATCAAAGTCAGGCTGTAAAGAGTGGATTTTACTGCAAAAGTGCAGAAACCAAAGCAAAGCTACAAGGAACACAAAGAATCAGGAAAACATGGCACAATCAAAATAATAAAATAAATCTCTAGCAGCTGATTCTAAAGAAATGGAAACCTGCATATTGGCTGTGAAATAATTCAAAATGATCATCTTAAAGAAGTTCAATGAGTTCTAAGAAAGCACAAATAATGACTTAACAAAATCAGAAAAATGATGCATGAACAAAATGAGAATATCAACAAAGAGATAGGAATAATTAAAAAAGAACCGAACAGAATTTCTAGAGCTGAAGACTACAATAACTAAAATTAAAAATTCACTAGAGGGATTCAACAGCAGGCTTGATCAAGCAGAAAAAAGAATCAGTGAACTCAAAGATAGAAAATTTGAAATTATCTACTGAGAGAAGAATAAAAAAGAAGGAAGAAAAGTGAAGGAAGTGTAAAGGAATTATGAGACATCATGAAGCAAATAGCATATGCATTATGAGAATCTCAGAAAAAGTAGAGAAAGTGAAAGATGCAGAAAGCTTATTCAAAAAATTAATGGCTGAAAACTTCTCAAATCTGGAGAGGGAAATAGACATCCAGATTCAGGAATCTTAAAGGAAACAGTCTCATTTACAATAGCATCAAAAGAAATAGAATACTTAGGAACACACTTAAGGAGGTAAAAACCTTGTACAGTGAAAACTACAAATCATTGATGAAAGAAATTGACACAAATAAATGGAAAGGTATTCATGTTCGTGGATTTGAGTACTTAACCTTGTTAAAATGTCCATACTACCTAAAGCGATCTACAGATTTAATGCACTTTCTATCAAAATCTCATTTGCAATTTTTATAGAAAAAGAAAAAATTCAAAAATTCAGATGGAACTCCAAAAGACCCTGAATAGCCAAATCAATATTGAGAAATAATAAAGAAGAAAGCTAAGGAACAAATCACATTTTCTGATTTCAAAATATATTACAGAGCTACAGTCAGTAGAACAGTATAGTACTGGCATACAAATAAATATATAGACAAATAGAACAGAATAGAGAATCCAGAGATAAATCCACATACAGTCATCTGATCTTCAACCAGGGTGCCAAAAATATACAAGGAAAGAATAGTCTTCTCAACAAATACTGCTGGGAAAACTGGATATCCACATACAAAACAATGAAAGTGGACTCATCTTAAACACTACATAAAAATCAACTCAAAATGGATTGAAGATTTAAATGTAAAACCTGAAGTTGTCAAACTTCTGGAATCAAATGTAGGGAAAAATCTTCATGACATTGATCTTGGCAATGATTTCTTGGATACTATACAAAAAGCACAGTTAAGAAAAGCAAATTTAGACAAATAGGGCTATGTCGAAGCAAGAAGCTTTCTGTGTAGCAAAGGAAACAATCAACAGAGTGAAAAGACATCATATGAAATGACAGAAAATAGTTGCAAACCATGCAATTGATAAAGGATTAATCTCTAAAATATATAAGGAAATCCTACAACACATTAGCAAATAAACGAGCAACCCTCTTAAAACATGGGCTAAACATTTGAATAGACATTTCTCCAAAGACATACAAATAACCCACAATATATGCAAAGATGTTAAATGTCACTAATCACCAGGGAAATGCAAATAAAAATCACAATGAGATATCATCTCATGCCTCTTAGAATGACTATTATCATAAAAACAAAAGACAAATGTTGGTGAGGATATAGAGAAATTGGAAAGCTTGCACATTGTTGGTGGGAATGAAAAATGTCTCTGCTATGAAAAACAGTAGTGAGATTTCTCAAAAAGTTAAAAATAGAACTACCATATGATCCAGTAATCCCACTTCTGGGTATTTATCCAAACAATTCAAATAAGGATTGTAAAGAGACATTTACAATCCCATGTTCATTGCAGCATTAGTCTTAAAAGCTAAAATATGGAAACAACCTAAATGTCCCTTGATGGATGAATGAATAAAGAAAATTTGGTAATACATACAATGGAATGTTATTCAGCATTAAGAAGAATGAAATCCTACATTATGTGACAACATGGATAAACTTGGAAGACACTATGCTAAGTGAAATAAGCCCATCACAGAAAGACAAATACTGCAGGATTCCACTTATATGAAGTATCTAAAATAGCCAAACTCATAGAAAAAGAGAGTAGAATTGTAGTTGCCAGGGGCTGGAGGGAAAGGGAAATGGGGAGTTGCTGTTTTCCAGGTATAAAGTTTCCATTATGTAAGACAAATACGTTCTAAGGATACGCTGATACGATATTGTGCCTGTAGTTTACAATATTGTACTGTGCATTGAAAATTTATTAATAGGGTAGATCTCAGGTTAAGTGTTCTTACCACAATAAAAAGAAAGTTAAAAAAATTAAATAAATAATAAAATAAAATGTGAGAGTTGGCCTAAATTATCTATGGGCATATTATTAGACATTCTGTTTCTCAAAGTGACTTGGCCAAGGTCACAAAGAAATTATTGAGCAGTTTCATTTAATAACTTACACCTAGCAGATAAGGCTTTTCATGATATTTTCAAAGACCAACTTAGATTTCTGGGCTTTAAGTGCACCTGAATGCAACAAGATTAGAAAGCCATATGGTTGAGGTATCTTTGCATTTAGATGGTCAGTGCGCATTGTTTTAAGTTCTCCTCCAAGCATGCTAGTATTTTTCTAGATCATAAAAGTTTATAATTTTGTACCTAGTATTGTATCTACTATTTCCTTTTTTCTTTGCCTTTTCTTCTGTGGTGGTGATTTTTAATTAGATATTGAATTATACATGGATTAAATATTTTATTATATATGTTTTATTAGTGATTATATTCTTAGGTATATAAGTCATAGGAGCTACAACAGAACTTCATGAGAACAGGTAAACTTCCATATTACAGAGTAATTAATAAAAGAATAAATGACTTCTTTGTGTTTTCATAACTGATATTAACTATTTAAGTATTTCTGTTTAATTAATGGAAAGTGGTGATTTTTTAACAGAATTGGATGTTACTTTGATTCCCAGGAATGCATATAAATATAATTTTTTCATTTTTTCCTAAAATAAATTTTAAGTTATAAGAATTTGTCCTATGTGGAGTTTTATCAAGAAACAATTACCCTCATGTAGATAATTTGTCTTTATGTTTATGTGCTTCAATTGTTTAATACAAAAACACCCTTAGCTACTTAATTAAATTAAATAAATGTGACAAAATTCTTATAAACATGGTAAATATAAAGTTCTGTTAAATATTCTAATATGCAAATGTAGTAATAGATCTTGTATGTTTGAAAGAAAAAATGCAAATCTAATTATAGTACTCAATTTCATAACTTTAATTTGAATTTATTTATCAAATAAAATAACAAGTGTACACTGATTTTTTCTAAACTTAAGACAAAAATATCAAAGATAAGACCAAAATATTAATTCTATATATCTATTCTTTTTTTCCAGTTTTATTGAGAAATAATTGACATATATCACTGTATAAGTTGAAGGCATATAACACGATGGTTCGATTAACATGTATTGTGAAATGACGTACTATGAAATGTATTGTGAAATGACGACCACAATGGATTCAACTAACATTCATTTTCTCATGTGTACAATAAAAAGAAAAGAAAGAAAAAAAAGGAAAAAAATTTTCTTGTGATATTAGTCATCATGTTATACATCACATCCCTAACAATTTTTTATCTTATAACTGGAAGTTTGTACCTTTTGACCACCTTCCTCCAGTAACCGTAAGTCTGATTTCTGTTTCTATAAGTATTTTTTTTTCAGATTCCACATATAAGTGAAATCTTACAATATTTATCTTTCTCTGTCTGACCAATTTCAGTTAGCATAATGCCCTCAAGGTCCATCCATGTTGCTGCAAATAGTAGAATTTCCTTGTTTTTTATGGCTGAATAATATTCCATTATATACCCATTTTTAATTTGAAATTTAACCCAGGGCTAGAAATGTACAAGGAAACAAACAGAAAAACAATTTTACCATTCGAAGTAATTTGAGGTTCCCATTCCATTTCACTGAGTTGGCATATCAATAAGAGGGGTTCAGCTGGAATGCAGGTCTTGATTCTTATTCATAACTCAAATGGTACTCCCTGAGACTTTTTAAAATATATCATTGTTTTAGCAAGAAGCTTATACTATACAAAGATGTCAGGCTCATGGTTGGTGTTCCATATATTCAATTTAATTGTTCCTTTAGATTTGAATTTGCAAAATCACCTTCCCAGGTTATTGCCGACTATTTTTTCATTTAGTACTTTGTCTGATTTTGCAATTGTTTGGCTGTGTAAACATATTTTACTTATTTTTATTTTATGATTCTAAAGATAATTTTAAAGTAAAAATATTCATAACACTTGTTAAAGAATGACATGACAGACTTTATTCAGGGAAACTATCACAATAGATATAGAGACTAATACAATGCAGTTTTGCAGGAGAGGAAATAGATTGAGCTTAACTCCAAATAAAATAAAGTAAGGATTTTACAGCCAAGGAGCAGAGTGGGAGGGTCTGTGGATGAAAAGTTATTAAGAGGAAATATCAGGAATAAGAGTGTATTCTGGCTGAATCAACATGACATGATTCTTGCTGAAGGCAGGCCAGGGAAGTCGGAAATCACATGCGGGATGGTGGAAGATGAGGACCCCAATCAGACATTGAGGGTGATCAGATATCAGGGATGGGGAATTATGGCTAAACTGACTTAGCAGAATTTTTGTTAAGGTTGCACAATGAAGAGATGAACATAAAAACCCAAAAGTCAGGGCATAGGTGATAAGAGTGTTCAGAAGAGCCTGACTAGAGTTTGGCAAAGGATAGAATCTGTTAATACTTTAAACACAACAAAGTGTTCATCAACATTTAACCAAATGCCAAGCTAGAGTCTCATCTGTCTATTCAAATACTATTTGAATTAAAAAAAATAATAGTTTGTCTCAATTACTAAAATACTCTAAAAGTTTTCTTGAAATTTCTTCTTTACGCCAACACAGACCAAAAACTTTTATCTTGAATCTGCAATGTATTCATGGGCAGCAAAACAGAGTTATCATTGCATCTGAAAGCACTCTATGGAAAGAACCTCTCCATGGCATTGTAGGGGAGGAAGACATTTCCTCTACTCACTCTAGGTCCTTCTGGCCCAACAACAAGTTAAATTCACATGAGACAGAATAACAGGAGAAAATTAAACAGAGCTTTATAACATGTATACATGGCAGAGGCTCAGGAAAACTGAACAACTTGCCAAAATGGGGGATGATCTCATCTTAAATACCATGTTCAGTTACAAAGGAGGATGTTGGGGGTAGCGGGAGTCAGTTATGGGAGGTTACCAGAAAAGTACCATAAACAAGAGTAAAATTATTATGCAGATTTAAGTCCTTGTCTTCCACATTGATAAGAGTTTTTAGAGTAAGGTCATCTTCCCTTCTTCTTGGTACAGCGAGGAAGACATCTGTACAGATGAAGATTTTCCTTACAAATGTAAATGTCTCTTACAAAGGGCAACTTCTGCTTTTCAGAGTTTCTCTCACATCTGCAGTTTTTAAAAGTAACCAGTCCAAAATAATCCTCATGCCAAAGAGACTTATGTTCACATGGCCATCTCCAGTCCCCTACAGCATCAATGCTTCCACTACTTCTGCTTCTATTAGTGCATTGTATCAGTGTTCCTTGTGGTTTTAGGTTATGCTTTTTCCTGGAGATTATTAGGTCTAAAATCCTATTTGCTTTCCCCCTGGAAGAAATTCAGTGGCTAGCTTTCATTTTCACACTATCACTACTCATTTCTGTGGCTAGGAGAAATGGGTGCTATAGTTAAATGCATCAAAGGAGGGATGAAGAGTCAAAGTTATGTTGAATAATGATGCTTCTCTCAAACAAAGTACATGGAGATTAATTAGTTGGGTAATGGATAATTGGCTTAGCTTACACACTGCACCATATCTACATATCATATGTACCTACCTCTTCTCTGGGATTTCAAACAACTTTGCCTTTAAGGCTAGCACCAATGAGGGTTGAGTGAATAATTAGTTTTTATGTTGCCTGTGGTGTGTGTGATCTTTTTCTGTTTTATTACTGAGAATATGTGTGTGTGTATATATATATATATATATATATGAATATACAATTTTAATGGATTTTAATACAATTGTGAGTTCTTTGGAAAGATTAAAAGAGATATTGTGGATGTATTTTATTATCTTGTAGAAGATATGGGTATGGTGGAGGTTAAATCCAGAGCTTAAGTTAATGCACACATTTTGTACTTCCATTGTGTGACCATCTTTAAAACTTTGAAGTGTAGATAATGGGCCTCATCAGTATTGCAGGATACAATACTTCTTACAAGTCCTTGTATGAGTTTTTCCTGACAAATAGAGTCTAAGCAGATGTGAAAGTTTATTCCATAAGGAAAGAGGTCTCAAAACAGGCATATTCAAAGATTTCCTCTAGTAAGAAAATTATATAGAAAAAAAAGGTTAAACTAGAATTTAAAAATAAAAAGAAAGCCACTTCCAGAGCATTAGATTCTGTGAAAAACTGGTTAAAGTTCATTGGGCTCCACTAGAGGTTGATAGTCAACTCTGTGGGATTCCCAGAAGGGGGTCTTAAGCTCATTAAAGTCTGCAAAGCATTTTATCTGGAATGTTAATTTCTTCCTAAAAACAGCTAATCATACTAGACACAAAATTTTGTCCCAAATCAAGGTTGGGACAATTGCCTTTCTGTGTCTCTCCTTTTGACCAAGGTAATCATTTAAGATAATGATCTATTTCATTGTGCTTTGTACTAAGATCATTAATTAATAGCTTAATGAATCATATTTCATTTTTCTTGTATATCATGAAAATTTGTGCATTGACTCAATTTATACAATGCATATATAGTCACAATTGCAAGAAGTATTGTGTACATGATGATTTTATTTCTTTAATTTAGTCTCTTGTATTAGGGAAGAATTTCCAAACAAATTTCTACAGTGACCTATGGATAGTTACTGCATGTTGTCTATGGATGTGTGCCTTTATATTGTGGTGTTTTGTTTTATTTGGCTTGTTTTGTTTACATAGGTGTAATAGAAGCCACATAAGTTTCCTTCTTTCCAGTCAACAAATCTATAGACTTGCATAACTGTGGAAAACCTATTATAGTCTAGGTCAAAGGCTAAATTTATTCTGGTCTTTCATTAAAAAATCCAGGGCTACATTCTGAGAATATTCTTATGGTGCAAGATATGCTCATTTATTAATTTGTATATTCTGCCCATATCACTTTCTCTGCTTGGAGCCATGAACAAAGGCTTGAGTGCCTCTTTTCTGACTTTCAAATGAAATATCTATAAATATCTTTTGTTCTCCAAATTCTTCAGTGTCTGATAGTGTTCCCAGCCTTCCAGGAAGTGACATGTTTTTCTACCTGTAAGGCTGAGATCATAATTCAAAAAGAAATTACTAGATTAATTTCCTGGAAAGAATTTATAGCCTTGTTTCCACATGTTAAATACAGCTCTTTCTTCTTAATAGAAAGCTTTTCATACTTAATTTAATAAAATTTATCATTAATGTTGAGGATCAAGGCTGCCCCTGCCCCAGGGAGAAGCCCAAGGCGTCCTGCCCTACATATTGATCTATATCATCCTCATCCTCCCAGAAGCATAGGACGTCCTGACTTACTCTGATCTGATTCTTATCTAAAGTTATAGGACCACCCAATAACCAGATCCCACCTGCACCGATACCATTTTAATGATTTTTCATGATCTTTCATTTGTCTTATAAAGAAATAACTCACATATCTATGTCTTATAAATTTAGAGCTAACCCTCAACACATTGCAGCTCTTACTGCCCATGGGTCCTGGTCCCTTGCTACTCCATGCTATTCTCTGATTAAAGAAGCACTACTGCTAGACCTTGAGAGTCCAAGAAATCTTTCTTTCAACTCCTCAACTCACCGAGCCGGCATCAATTAAGTGTATCCTTCTGACAAGGCCATGATAACAAATTTGGTTTTTCTTATTACATCCAGGTAGATAGAAAGACTGATTTTTATTGAGCCCATGAAATTAACTGCAATAGCACAAAAGATAAAAGGAGCAACAAAGGTAATTTACATATCTAACTAGTAACCTGAGAAGTTTTATACTAATGTGCAGTCTATCTATCTACCTATCTACATATCAATAGTATATAAAATCATCAAAGATTGCCAGAAGCACTATCTACAAACGTGTTTTTCTTGATTACACCTTATTATTATTATAAGTAAAATTTAACCAAACCATGTTAAAAACCAAGCCAAAACAAAAACTATTCTTAATTCCAATTAGAGGCATTATATTTAAATTCCCATGAGGATTTGTTAGCTTGTATTTGTTCTCCATGTTAATATTTCTTAGAGAATGCTTTCCCTTAAAGTAATAGAGATATTAACTGTTCCTCAATTTTGCCAGAGTCTGCCCAGGCAGAAAAGTGCTTTGAATAATTCAATCCCTCCTTCCCTGAATTTGGATGATGTCACATACACAATATTTTTATTTTCATAATTTTTGAGAGGCCATCAAGAGCAATATAGTAATAAAGGAAAAAATTTAAAGTTTATTTTAGGTAAATAATCCTCAAACATGATTTTAAACATTTTTTTCCAATTGGCTTATTAAATTGACAGCAAGAGAATAAGAAGAGGAAAAAGAGGGGCTTCATCCTAAGCCTATTAGACAATGGAATATGTTCTTAAAATGTTAAAAAATATCCCAAATAAATAGCCAGAGTTTCACTCAATCTTGTATTATTTGATTCTTCTCCCATTCTTGAATCAGCAGTATATTTTTAGAAAACCATCTTTTTTCCAGCTAAAATAGACCTGAATATCCCAAATCTTAATTCCTTTAGAAAAAAATACTTGCTTATAGTGATACTATCTCTCTAAGGAATGTGTCACCATGAGTATATACTCTAGTGCCGTAACTAAGAGTTCCTAGTGTCAAATAAAAATGGCAAGCAATAGGATATATTGGAGAATATGAGGAAGCCATTTGATATAAACCTAATTCGGCCTGACCTTGTCTTTCCAAAAGGGCCTGACTGGGGCTATTGAGCATGCATTGTATATCTGCTTTAGATTTTCCCTATGGCAAGAACAAAGGCCCTTCAGGTAAAGGTGCAACTTCCCTCCCCCTCCCAACGTTGGCATCTCCTTAAGGATTAAGTATGTTTCCTTAGGCTAGAAGCTGATTTCTGCGCTCACCTGTGACCGCCCAGCTGGAGACAATAGACTTGCCTCCTGCTACGCCCACCAAGATAGCAGACCCACTACCTGCTGTGTCCATCAAGTGCTGTGCCAACAGGGCAATCTTGTGACTATTGTGGGAGGGACATTTCAATCATATGTGAAACACCCTCTTTGAGGGTATATAACCGCCCTATGTACCCCCACTTCTTTGGAGTGCTCTGTTCCTTTGTGGAAAGACTCTCCCGGGTTATAATCCTCAGATTTCAGCTCAGAATAAACTCACCCAAATTTTCATTTACAGATTGGTTATGGATTATTTTCATCGACACTAGTATACTTCTTTACACTGAGTCTCTGATGCTTCCAGAAGATCTAATCTCTAGTTTACCATTTAAAATATAAGCCTACAGTGAAAACACGAGGGAAACATCCTGTTGAAGGCAAGACTGAAAGTTTTTGGTGAGTTATTAAACTTATTAAAATACAAAATTGGAGAAGAGTGGACTCCTCAATAAGAGTATAGGATATACAAGAATGGGACTACCTCTAATCATTTAATAAGAATTTAAAGGTTACTCTGAAAAGATTACATGGGATTTTTATATATTAAGTATGTTTCTATCAATTGTATTCATCAATGATTTTAATGTTCAGATTGTTCCATCTTATATATTTCTTGCTCAAGACCTGAATCAGTTATTCTTTCAAAGAACCCTGGTTCCTTCTGAGAGATTTCAGGCATACTAACCTAACAAATGGCATATTTTCTCATGCTCCTTCAACTTAAAATTTTCAATATGCCAAGGTGCCATATTTTGGAGTAGTGAGTCCAGAATCCCATCAACTTGAAGTAATTCTTTCACTCTGAGGTCTCATTAATTTTATATACATAGTAAGTACATTTGTTTGTGTATATTTTCTATTTTTAGGAAATCTATTTCTTAATTAATTTTACTATGAATATGCATAATGTTTATTTGTTTATAAATTTAATACTATATAAATATATATATATATTCATAGAACTCTCCCATCCATATTTTGTCCTCTAATCTGGTCCATCCAACATTCCATAGAAAATAATTTTTATTTTTCATTATCTTTCCAGTGGCTATAGATTTCTTATGTTAAATTTATATTCCGTTGGAGAAGGAAAGGATCAAGATGGCAGAGTAGGAAGATCTTGAGTTCACCTCTTTCCACAGACACAACAAAACTACAACTACATACAGAGCAATTATCTCAGTTACCTCTGCACTGGGACTTGGAGAATGTGAGTTTTAGGGATGCAATGTAAACACCTATACTAGGAATTCAACTATGGTATGGGTAGGAGGGCAGAGATGCAGTCAAGTCAGAACCCATATCCCCAGCGCACCGACCAACAAATGTGAGGAATATCACAACCACAGAGGTTCTCCCAGATAAGCAAGGAGCCCAAGCCCCACATTGGGTTCCCCAGCCCAGGGCACCTGTACCAGGAAGATGAGCTTCCATAAACATCCCCATAAACATCTGGCTTTGAAAACCAGCAGGGCTTACATTGAGGAGAGCTATCAGAAAGCAAGACTCCACTCTTTAAGGGCATGCACATGAACTCACTTGTTCCAAGTCCCAGAACAGAAGCAACAGTTTCAAAATGCCTGGGTTACATGTAAGAGATTCATTGACTAATTTAATGGCATATGTTGGAGGAGAAAGGATCTGTTGGAACTTTCTCTGGGGATATAAGTGCTGGTGGATGCCATGTTTTTACTCCCATTCTACCTAGCTGGCCCAGCCCTAGAAGGCACTATTAGTGACACTGCCCATCTATCTTGCTAGCATCACTCATCTCACCCCAGCATTCACCTGAAGATTAACCACATTCAACCTGTTCACATCAGCTGACACTCCTCTAAAGCAACTCTTAACCAACCCCACCCAGTGGGTAGTATTGGCCACCATCAGAGCCCACCTAAAGTGGCTCCCACTCTGCTGGGCCTGCCTCACATGTAAGCATGCCTGCAGCAATTGTGACATAGGCACAACAGAAGAGTGAATGCAGTATACATAGGGGACACATCTGGAGCACCTGGCTGTAGTGACCAGGGAGGATTACACTATGGGGCCCCACAGACACCTTCTACTTAAGGCCAACCCTTCAAGACAGGGAGACATAGCTGATCTACCTAATACAGAGAAACATAGAGAGTCACTCAAAATTAGGAGACAGAGGAATATGTTCCAACATAAGAAAGAAAAAAACAAAACCTCAGAAAAAGAACTAAATGAAACAGAGATATTCAATCTAACAGATAGAGTTCAAAATAATGGTCAGAAGGATGCTCACGATACTCAAGGAAAGAAGGAAGAACACACTGATAAATTTGACACAGAGACACAAAAAATGAACAAATCAGAGATGAAGAATAAAACAATTGAAATGAAAAATACACTAGAAGGAATCAATAGCAGATCAGATGATGCAGAAGAATGGATCAGCAATCTGGAAGACAGGGTAGTACAAATCACCCAACCAGAACAGCAAAAAGAAGAGAGAATTTAAAAAATTAGGATAGCATACGGGGCCTCTGGGACAACAATAAAAGTACTAGCATTTGCATTATAGGAGTCCTAGAAGGAGAAGAGAGAAAAAAAGGGCAGAAAACCTACTTGAAGAAACAATGGCTGAGAATTTCCCCAACCTAATGAAAGAAACAGACATTCAAGTCCAGGAAGCACAGAGTCACAAATAAAACAAACTCAAAGAGATCCATATCAACACATTATAATTAAAATGTCACAAATTAAAGAGAAAGAATCTTAAAACCAGAGAAAGAAAAACAACCAGTTACATACAAGGAAATCTCCATAAGACTATCAGCTGATTTTTCAGTGGAAACTTTATAAGACAGAAGAGAGTGGAATCCTATATTCAAAGAGCTGAAAAGAAAAACTTACAACAAGAATACTCTGCCAAGTAAGATTATCATCCAGAATTGAAGGAAAGTTAAAGAGTTTCCCAGACAAGCTAAAGGTAAAGGAGTTCATCACCACTAAAATGTCCTTATAAGAAATGTCAAAGTGACTTCTTTAAATGGAAAAAAAGGCCAAAACTAAAATAAGAAAATCATGAAAGAAAAAATCTCACTGTTAATGGCAAATGAATAGTAAAAGTAGTGGGAAAAATTGTTATATAGCAAGTTTGAAGGTTAAAAGACAAAAGCAGTAAAAACATATATATCTACAATAATTAGTTAAGGGATAGACAAAATGAAAATAATGTGACACCAGAAACATAAAACATTGGTGGAGTAAAAAGGTAGTTCTTTTAGAATGAACTCAAACTCAAGTGACCTTCAACTTAAAATTGACTGCTATCGGTTGTTATTTATGAACTTAATGGTAAGCACAAACCAAAAACCTATAATAGATAAACAAAAAGCAGAGAAAAAATACAAACATAACATTAAAAATGGTCATCAAAACAGTATGGAAGAGAGCAAGAGAACACGAAAGAAACAGGATAACTACAAAAAAATCAGAAAACAATGAACAAAATAGAAAAATGTATATATCTATCAAAAATTACTTTAAATGTAAATCGACTACATGCTCCAATCAAAAGACATAGGGTGGTTGAATGAATAAGAAAATAAGACCCAGCTATACATTGCCTACAAGAGACTCACTTCAGATCTAGAGACAAACACAGACTGAAAGTGAAGTGATGGAAAAAGATATTCCATGCAAATAGAAACAAAAATAAATCTGTGCTAGCAACTCTTAAGTGAGACAAAATAGACTATAAAACAAAGAACATAACAAGAGGAAAAGAAGGAAATTTCATAACTATAAGGGGCTCAATCCAACAAGAGGCTATAACACTCATAAATACATATGCACCCAACATAGGAGCACCTAAATACATAAAGCAAATATTAATAAGCATGAAGGGAGAAATTGACAGGAACACAATAGTAGTAGGGGACTTACATCCCACATACATCAATGGATAGATAATCAGACAGAAAATCAAGAAAACTTTTGCCTTAAATGATGCATTAGACCAGATGGACTTAATAGATATATAGAGCACATTCTATTTAAAAATAGCAGAATATACATACTTTTCTAGTGCATATGGACCATTATCCAGAATAGATCACATGTTAGGCTACAAAACAAGTCAATAAATTTGTGGAGATTGAAATCGTGTCAAGCATCTTTTCTGCCTATAATGATACAAAACTAGAAATAAATTACCAGAAGAAAAGGGGATAAAACAAAAATAGCTGCAGGCTAAACAACCCGCTACTAAACAACCAGTGGATTAACAAAGAAATTAAAAAGGAAATAAAAAAATACTTTGAAACAAATCAAAATTGAAACACAATATTCCAAAATCTATAGGTCACAACAAAAGCAGTTATGAGAGGGAAATTTTAGTAATACAGCTCTACCTGAGGAAACAAGACAAATCTCAAATAAACAATCTAATCTTATACCTAAAGGAACTATAAAAAGAAAAACAAACAAGCCCAAAGTTAGTAGAAAATGACAGTAGTATTGATCAGAGTGGAAATAAATGAAATAGAGACTTAAGCAATAGAAAAATCAATGAAACTAAGAGATGTTTCTTTGAGAAGATAAACAAAATTTATGAACTTTTAGCCAGACTCAACAAGAAAAAAAGAGAGAGAGGGTTCAAATAAATAAAATCATAAATGAAAGAGAAGTTACAACCAACACTATAAAAATACAATGGATTATAAGAGATTGTTATGAACAATTATACACCAACAAATTGAATAGCCTAGATGAAATGGATAAATTCCTGGAAACGTAAAATTTTGCAAGACTGACTCAGAAAGAACTAGAAAATCCAAGCAGATTGATTACTCTAATGAAATTGAATCAGTAATCAAAACACTCCAAACAAACAAAAGTCCAGGACCTGATGAATTCACAGGCAAATTCTTCCAAACATTCAAAAAAGAATTATTATATATCCTTCTCAAAATATTCCAGAAAATTGAAAAGGAATGCTTCCAAACTCATTTTGTGAGGCCAGCATTACCCTGATACCAAAAACAGACAAAGAAACTACAAAAAAAATTGCAGGCCAATATTCCTGTGGAACATAGATGAAAAAATCCTGAACAAAATATTAGTAAATGAGAACTCAACAATAAACTCAAATACACCATGATCAAGTGGTATTTATCTGAGGGATGCAAGGATGGTTCAATATCTATAAATCAATCAATGTGATACTTCACATTGACAAAATGAAAGAAAAAATACGATCATCTCAATAAATGCTGAAAAAGCATTTGACAAATTCAACATCCATTTATGACAACTCTCAACAAAGTGAGTATAGAGGAAACTTACCTCAAGATAATAAAGGCCATATATGACAAATCTACAGCTAACATCATGCTCAATGGTGAAAAATGAAAAAACATTTCTTGAAGATCAGGAACAAGACAAGGATACACAGTCTTAACACTTTTATTCAACATAACATCGAAAGTTCTAGTCATAGCATTCAGACAAGAAAAAGAAATAAAATGCATCAAAATTGGAAAGGAAGAAGTAACACTGTCACTATTTACAAGTGACATAATACCATATACAGAAAACCCTAAAGGCCCCACCAGAAAAATATTGGAACTAATAAATGAATTCAGTAAAGTTTCAGGTCAGGATATAAAACAACATACAGAAATCTATTGCTTTTCTATATACTAATAACAAACAATCAGAAAGAGAAATTAAGAAACCAATTCCATTTACACCTTCATCAAAAAGAATAAAATAAATTTAGGCCTAAATCTAACCAAAAAGGTGCAAGACCTGTACTCTGAAAACTATAAAACATTGATGAAAGCAGTCAAAAGTGAAACAAATAAATGAAAGATGTACCGTGTTCATGAATTGGAAGAACTAATATTGTCAAAATGTCCGTACTGCCGAAAGCTACCTACAGATTCAACGAAATCCCTATTGAAATACCAATGGCATTTTCACAGAACTAGAGCAAATAATCCTGAAACTTGTATGGAACCACAAACAACCCAGAATAGCTAAAGCAATTTTGAGAAAGAAGAACAAAGCTGGAGGTATTATGCTCCCTGATTTCAAACAATATTACAAAGCTATAGTAATCAAAACTGTATGGTATGGCATAAAAAACAAACACAGATCAATAGAACAGAATAGAAATAAACCCACACTTATATATTTAACTAATATATAACAAGGCAAGAATATACAATGGGGAAAAGATAGTCTTTTCAGTTAATGGTGTTGGGAAAACTAGACAGCTATTCACAAAAGAATGAAACTGTACCACTTTCTTAAACCATATGCAAAAATAAACTCAAAATGGATTAAAGACTTAAATGTAAGACGTGAACCAAAAAACCTTCTAGAAGAAAACATGGTCAGTCAGCTCTGACATCAGTCTTAGCAATATTTTTTTTGATCTGTCTCCTTAGTCAAGGGCAACAAAAGCAAAAATAAACAAATGGGACTACATCAAAATAAAAAGCTTTCACACATGGAAGGAAAACATCAACAAAATAAAAAAGCAACCTACTGAATGGGAGAAGATGTTTGCAAATGATATATCCAGTAAGGAGTTAATATCTAAAGTATATGAAGAACTTGTACAGCTCAATATAAAAAACAAAATCTGACCAAAAAATAGGCAGAGGAACTGAATAGACATTTTTCCATACAGATGCCTATTAAACAGGCACATTAAACGATGCTCTACATCAGCAATCCTAAGGGAAATACAAATCAAAACCACTGTGAGATTTCGCCTCACACCTGTCAGAACAGCTAATATCAAAAAGACAAAAAATAACAAACACTAGCAAGGATATAGAGAAAAGCAAACCCTCACACACTGTTGGTAGGAATGTAAATTGGTGTGGTCGCTATGGAAATCAGTATGGAAGTTCCACAAACAATTAAGAATAGGACTACCATATGATCCAGCCAATCTACTTCTAGGCAGTTATCTGAAGGAAACAAAAACACTAATTTGAAAAGATATGTGCACCTCTATGTTCATTTCAGTATTATTTACAATAGCCAAGATATGAAAGCAACCTAAATGTCCATCAAAAGATGAATAAGGATGTGGTATATATATATATATATACAATGGAATGTTATTCAGCAATAAAAGAAAGAATGAAATCTTTCCACTTGCAACAATGTTGATGGACCTAGAGGGTATTATGCTAAGTGAAATAAGTTAGAAAAAGTCAAATACAAGTTGCACTTATGCGTGGAACCTAGAAAACAAAACAAAATGGAAACAAACTTATAGATACAAAGAACAAACTGGTGGTTGACAAAGCAGAGGTGGTGGGAGGATGGGCAAAATAGGTGAAGGGCATTAAGAGGTACAAGCTTCCAGTTATAAAATGAATAGGTCACAAGGACGTAATGCACAGCATAGGGAATATAGTAAAATATATTTTTAAAACTTTGTATGGTGATAGATGGTTACTAGACTTACTGTGGTGGTCATTTCATAATGTATATAAATGTCGAATCACTATATTGAATCCCTGTGACTAATATAATATTAATACAATATAATATAATATAATATAATACTTGTATGTCAACTATACTTCAATCAAAACATTATATCCTGCCACTTTAATAAATTGTCTTCTTATAGTGTTTAGTTTTTCTATTGTTTCTCTTGGGTTTTCAATATACACAATCTTGCCATATGCTAAGAGAGATGGGTTTATATATTCTTATATGTCCAATTAATTTTTCTTGTATTTGATTGTTATTGACTAATAGGTAAAATTCAATATTAATAATTGAGATTGCAGATATCCTTATCTTATTACTAGCATTTTCTCCAGGCTTCACCATTAAGTAGGGTTCTTGATTTCAGGACTTGTGTGTGTGTGTGTGTGTGTGTGTGTGCGTGTGTAAAATAAATGGTGTGCAGCAGGCTGGGAATCCTCTCTCTCTCTTTTTTATGGGGAAATCTCCAAGGAAAGAAAGAATGTATTTAGAAAAGGATCAAGTCAAATGCTAATGACAGATTTCCTGGCAAACAAACTATTGGCATTTGCTTGTAGGAGAGTCCTTATCTAAGGAATACTTTTAGCAGAAGGTGCTTTCTCTAAAATTCCTTATATTAAAAAAGAAAGCTGGAGTATCTGCTCTGTAATCATCAGAACATAAAATGGAGATATTTCATGACTGAAAGAATTCCATCCTGTGTAAGTCATATAACCCCACACATCACTTAGGGACCTCATATTTTAATCTTATCTGGAGCATGTCTTGTACCAGTATGAAAGGACTGGGAGAACTGCATGATTGGTTCTGGATTTTTTCCTACTTCACTTTTGTGTAACTATTACTTGTGACAATTTAATTATTAGTAAAGCTTGACAGTGGGTATGATCTTTAACCCTGATGAATCTGATTTGATAATCTAATCCTTTGTATTTTCTTGGATTGGTGCCATCAAGATGCAATGCCATTCAGACTCATATATCATAAGGACTAGAAAGGAGAAGATAGAAACACATGATGAGAATTTGATGCCAGAATGGCTGCCTACCCATCCTTGTTATGAAGTAGCAGTTTATGAGGCATAAATCTTATCAATGGAATTTGGAGGAAGTCGGCTTAGATCTGAGGAAAATAACTAAGTGAATAGACAAGGAGTGCCAGGCAGAAAGAAAATTAAGCAAAATTCTATGCCCTGGCTCTTGTGGGCAACCCTCGTATAAGCTAGATTCTCTCTATATATACAAATATATATATAAGAGGGAATAATGGTAACAGTAAAAACAATAACCCTACTTTTTTCCTGTCACTGGAAAGTCTTCTCATGTTTCTGTATCTATGTAAAGAAATAGATGCTGCATTAACTTGATTAAAGTAACTCAGTAAAACCAATGGTTACATGACGAGAATAACAGGTAGCTGGAGACTATAACAAGGTGACTATGGAATCCTGAAGATGCTTTGTTAAGAGTTAGGCCATTTACAGAGAAATACCAATAAAAACCTATTGAATTAATTTTGGCTTACATTTTAGAATTAATAACCAGTCAGATATGTTGCTAATTCTATATGATGCTTAATGGAAGGAGTCATTTGGGTTGGAGATAAATACTTATATAGTTACAATTTGTGAGCAGATACTGCAAATAACCTGCTGCAGTGGGCAGAGGTAGAGGTTAGTCATGTTTACAATAATAAAGGTAATTACTCCACCTGTTCTCAAACCCACAAATGCAGTACACTTTAAAAACCCAGAAAGAATAATGCAATGCAAATAACCCTAGATTGACTTTACCAAGACTATAGAAACATACTTAATTTCATACCATTCATGAAGATTTTGATTGGTGCTGCATTAATGCAGTTTCCTGTTCTTGGACATGGTAAGTAAACTTACTTTTGCACTTCTTCTGTAAACCTATTCTTGAAAGGTCAGGAGAATATTCAGGAGGCAGTAACTTACCTCAGGTACACTTAGCATTTGGGGCTTCATGATGGAAAAAGATAGAGAGCAGGAAAGGAAGAAGAAAAAAAATGGGTTTGGAATTCATAACTGGTGAACTTGTCTGAAGAACTCGATGAAGCAAAGAAGAAATTGATGGAATTTCCAATAAGTTGATAATATAATCAAAATTTAGAGAGTGTGGAGTGACATCAGCAACATGGTGGAGGGAGCTGTTCCTTTTGTCTCTCCCCCTTTGAACTACAACTAAATAGACATTCACAGAATAACAGAGGATACCCACACAGCACATATGGACCCCTGAGAGACCCAGGCAGTTATACATTTGAAGGGGTATGGATTACCCTTGGGAGGTGGTGGAGATAAGTGAGCACTCTTCAGCCCCCAGCACCCCTGTACATGTGTGCAACTGCTCTCCTGGCTCTAGCGCCCATAGCACCACTGTGGCCCCAAGGTGGGAGCATGCCTTGGCATGACTGGGAGAACAGGTGATGGCAGTCCTGGGCCCCCACATGATCACTTTCCCATCTGGTAGGAGAGCCCACAGTGCTGCTGCAGTCGCCAGGGAGCAGTCCAGGCTCGGACTCAGTGGGGAGGCCCACCTATCAAGCACAATGGCTGGTGTGACCTAGAAGGAAGTGGCAGCAGATCTGCATGCCCAGGTGAAAAAGTTCCTGGTCGCTGCCAATGCCCATAGTATCACTGCAGCCCAAAAGGGGAGAGTGCCTCTTGGCAAGACTGTGAGAGTAGGTGGCAGCAGCCCTGAGCCCCCATGTGATTGCTTTCTCATAATAATTGACCTAAAAGGAGACATTAACAGAAAAACAATAACAATAGGGGACCTTAACACCCCACTATCATCAATGGCTAGATCAATCAGACAGAAAGTTAACAAGGAAATAGAGGAACTAAACAAAAAACTAGAGCAGATGGATGTAATAGATACATATAGAACACTCCATCCAAAATCAGCAGAACACACATTCGTCTCACAGGCACATGGAACATTCTCAAAGACAGAACATATGTTGAGAAACAAGGCAAGCCACAATACGTTTAAGAAGATTCAAATCATATCCAGCAGCTTTTCTGGTCATTATGCTGTGAAACCAGAAATAAACTACAAGAAAAAAGCTGGGAAAGTGATAAACATGTGGAGACTAAAAAATATGCTTCTGAAAAGCCAATGGGTCATTGAATAAATTAAAGGAGAAATCAAAGAATATCTGGAGACAAATGAAAATGAAAATTCACCATATAAATTCATATGGGATGCAGCAAAAGCAGTCCTAAGAGGGAAATTAACAGCAATACAGGCCCACATTAATGAACAAGAAAGATCTCAAATAAGCAATCTTAAACTACACCCAACAGAACTTGAAAAAGAACAAAGTGAAGAGTCAGCAAAAGTGGGGAAATAATAAAAATAAGAGCAGAAATAAATGAAATTGAACCCAAAAAGCAGTGGAAAGGGTCAATGAAACTAAGAGCTGGTTCTTTAAGAAGATGAGCAAGATTGACAAAGAATTAGCCAGATTCACTAAGAAAAAAAGAGAGAAGGCTCAAATAAATAAAATTAGAAATGAAAGAGGAGTAATTACAACAGATACCACAGAAATACAAAGGATTATAAAAGAATATTATGAAAAACTATATGCCAATAAATTGGACAATCTAGAAGAAATAGATAAATTCTTAGACTCATACAACCTCCCAAAACTGAACCAAGAAGAAATAGAGAACCTGAACAGCCCAATTACAATTAAAGAGATTGAAACCATAATCAAAAACCTCCCCCAAAATAAAAGTCCTGGGCCAGATGACTTTTCTGGAGTATTCTACCAAAAATTCAAAGATTTAGTATGTATCCTTCTCAAACTACTCCAAAAAATTGAAAAAGATGGAACACTTCCTAACACATTTTATGAGGCCAACATCACACTTATCCCAAAGCCAGATGAGGGCAACACAAAGAAGGAAAATTACAGCCCAATGTTACTGATGAACATAGATGCAAAAATCTTCAACAAAATATTGGCAAATCAGATGTAGTAATACATCAAAAGGATTACACATCATGAGCAAGTGGAATTCATACCAGGGATTCAGGGATGATTCAACATTCAGAAATCAATTAATGTGATACACCACATTAATGAAATGACCAATAAAAAGTACATGATCATCTCAATAGATGCTGTGAAAGAATTTGACAAGATCCAACATCAATTTATGATAAAAACTTTCAATATAATGGTATAGAAGGAAATTACTTCAACATAATAAAAGCCATATATGACAAACACACAGCCAACATCACTCTCAATGAGGAAAAACTGAAAGTCATCTCTCAGAACAGGAACAAGACAAGGGTGCCCACTATTGTCACTCTTATTCAACAAAGTATTGGAGATTTTGGCTGGAGCAATTAGGCAAGAAAAAGAAATAAAAGCTATCCATGTTTGCAAGGAAGAAGTAAAACTCTCAGTGTTTTCAGATGACATTATTCTATATATATAGAAAATAATAAAGAATCCATCAGCAAACTATTAGAAACAATCAACAACTACAGTAAAGTTGCAAGGTACAAAATCCACTTACAAAAATCAGTTGCATTTATATACTCCAATAACGAACTAACAGAAAGAGAAGTCAACAATATAATGCCACATACAATCTCAACAAAAAGAATAAAATATCCAGGAAAAAATTTAACCAAGGAGGTCAAAGACCTACATAATGAAATCAATAAGATATTATTGAAAGAAATCAGTGATGACATAAGGAAATGGAAAGATATTCCATGCTCTTGGATTGGAAGAATTAACATAGTTAAAATGTCCGTTGTTCCTAAAACAATCTACAGATTCAATGAAATCCCAATCAGAATCCCAATGACATTCATTACAGAAATAGAAGAAAGAATCCTAAAATTCACATGGGGCAAGAAAAGACTCTGAAGAGCTAAAGCAATCCTGAGCAAAAAGAACAAAGTTGGAGCTATCACAATACCTGACTTCAACATATACTACAAAGCTATAGTGATCAAAACAGCATGGTATTGGTACAAAAACAGGCACACAGATCCATGGAACAGAATTGAAACCCTGGAAATAAAACCACACATCCACGTACAGTTAATCTTTGACAAAGGAGGCAAGAACATAAAACGGAGAAAGGAAAGTCTCTTCCTTAAATGGTGTTGGGAATAGTGGAAAGCCACGTGCAGGAGAATGATAGTAGATCATTATCTTTCACCATATAGAAAACTTAACTCAAAATGGATTAAAGACTTGAGGGTAAAACATGAAACCATAAAAATCCTAGAAGAAAATATAGTCAGTACACTCTTTGACATTGATCTTAGAAGGATATTTTAGAATACCACATCTACTCAGGCAAGGGAAACAAAAGAAAAAATAAACAATGGGACTTCTTCAGACTAAAGAGCTTCTGCAAGCTAAAGGAAACCAGGAACAAAATGAAAAGACAACCCACCAACTGGGAGAAAACAGTTGCAAATTGTATATCTGACAAGGGGTTAGTCTTCAAAATATATAAAGAACACACAAAACTCAACAACAAAAAAACCAAGCAACCTGAACAAAAAATGGACAGGGAAGTGAACAGACATTTTCCCAAAGAAGATATATAGATGCTCAACAGGCACATGAAAAGATTTTTAACAGCACTAATCATCAGAGAAATGCAAATCAAAACAATGAGACATCACCTTATACCTGTTAGAATGGCTGTAATTATCATGACAAAAAAACCCCACAATTGTTGGAGAGGATATTGAGAAAAGGGATTCTTCATACACTGCTGGTAGGAATGCAAACTGGTGTGGTCACTAGGGAAAGCAGTATGGAGATTTCTCAGAAAATTAGAAATAGAAATACCATATGACCCAGCTATTCCACTGCAAGGTATTTATCCAAAGAATTTGAAATCAACAACTCAAAGAGACTTATGCACCCCTATGTTCATCGAAGCATTATTCATAATATCCAAGATGTGGAAGCAACCCATTGACTGATGAATGGATATAGAAGATGTCGTATATATATACAATGGAATACTACTCGGCCATAAAAAAAGACAAATTCATCCAATTTGCAACAACATGGATGGAACTTGAGGATATTATGTTAAGTGAAATAAGCCAGAGAAAGACAAACACCATATGATTTCATTCACATGTGGAAGATAAACAAATACATGGACAAAGAGAACAGACTAGTGGTTGCCAGAAGTGCAGGGGTTTGGGAGGTGGGCATCAGTGTTGAAGGGGCACATATATACAGTGACTGACAAGTGATAATGTACAATTGAAATTCCCGAATCTTATAGACTATTATGACCTCAATCAAACTAAAAAAAATTAGGATATGTAAATAGGTTCTGCACCCCAATTCCAACATAGGGGGAGGAGGTTTCTAAATCACCAACAAGCAATTCTCAGGACACCATCTGTGTGTCCTACAAGTCAATTCAATTCTGACACTACCTACCCAGAGATAGCATCAGATTCCACAGGTGAAGGGTTCAATCCTATAAGAACACCCCAATTCCAGATTCCAATTGCAAGCCTAAATT